>NC_069501.1:1262852026-1262857026 GCF_027579735.1 Bombina bombina | reverse complement strand
CAACGGAAAAAAAAAAAAAAAAACATGGACATTGACAGGATAACCCAAAACGAAACATTAATCAGATCATAGCATTTGACTCTATGGCTATTATAAACTGAGCTCTTCACTATCTGTCCCCACTGTGTCTTTCAGTATGTCTCATCTGTGAACTTATTTTCTAGTAAAGATTGCTGAACGACACTCAAGACTAAATGAATAAATATATACAAAACAGAAACAAAAAAAAAAAAAAAAAAAACAACAACAAAACAACACAAAACAAAACAAAACAAGACAAAACAAAACAAGACAAAAAAAAAAAATATATAAAAAATTATAAATTCATATCTTCATATCAGCCTTCAAATTTAAATTCACATTCAGCCCGCTCTGGTAATGACTTATTATACCTGCGGCAGTTCCCTTCTTAATATTGCATTCATAACATATTCTGTCGATCTTAGCGGATAAATAATTTTCTTCTGTGTATCTATTGTCTGAGAACATATAAAGATTTCCCATTTTTTGAAAAAATTCTCGACTTCATTACTTTTATCTTGTTCTATCGTACATTGTTCTAGTGTCATTTGTTTAAAAATAAAGTTACTAACTTCTGCTATGGATGGTAGTTTTTTTGAGATCCAAGTTCTCAACAACAAAAACATAGCCACCCCTATAACTAGTTCAATAAATAATTTATTTTTCATTCTGGAATCTGCTTGAAATAAAAAAAGACTGTGTCTCGGGAGACTGCTATCCCTGTTTTTAATATCCTTGAGAGTAGAAAACTTATTTTATTCCAGTACTGTCTAACTAATGTACATTCCCAGAAATAATGTACAATATCTGCGCCTTTATCACCACATTTCGCGCATTTATCCTTAATTTGGCTATTCCATATTGACATAGCACAAGGTGTCAGGTATGTTTGATTAAGCAAAAAAATGTGTGCTTCTCTAAAATTAGTAGAAGTGAAGATCTTATTTATTCTATTGATACTGTTATATATGTGGTCTTCATTACACTCTCTAAACCCCTTCAGATGCCATTTTTTGACAATAAGTTTCAAATTTAAACTACCCTCCTGTCTCAGAGACTCATTATACCATTTTCTAATCGGGAAATCTCCTGCTTTACTTAAATTAAAGTTCAGCATAAGTGAGGGCCAGTCCCAGTCCTTGTTTTGGAGGTGTAATAGCTTATTAGCTAGATTCCTTATTTGTAAGTAGGCAAAAAAAAAATTATTGGGTAAGTCAAATTCAACTCTTAATTCCTCAAACGTTTTAATCTGTGGATTTTCTGTATTGAAATTAATCATTTGACCAATATATATCAATCCCTTACTTTTCCACCTGTGTAAGACTGCAGATTTTAACGCTTCCGGAAAAAGGGGATATCCAGTTATTGTTAAATAATTAGATATTGTATAATTAACTTTTAATTTTTTGCAATACTGCTGCCACGCTTTTATAATACCCATAACTGAGCTGATCTTTTTGATCTTCTTAGGTATGTCTGAAACTTTAGTATGCAAAAGAGCCTTTAGAGAGTAGGGTTTCACTATTCCCTCTTCCAATGGCCTTGCTGTATAATATTCCTTATCTAAGAGCCATTCGGCTGCTATTTTAACGAGACATGCTAAGTTATATTTTCCTATATCTGGAAGTGCAAATCCTCCAGATTCCTTTGAAAGAGAGAGTATTTTGAGAGAGATTTTTTTTCTTTTCTTACCCCACAGAAAATCAATTATATTTTTATTGAATGCTTTAATATCTGTGGTCTTAATGAGTAGCGGTAGATTCTGCATTTTATATAGTATTTTTGGGAAAATAATCATTTTAATTAAACTAATTTTGCCTGACAAGGCCAAAGGAATATATTTCCATACATTTAACTGGTCAAAGATTTTCTGTAAAATTGGTTTAACATTCAAGTCATACCATAACTTAGGGTTCTTACTAAGATTAATTCCTAGGTATGTGATCTGATCTACTACTTTATAGGGAAATAGAGTATTAGATTCTTTTTGTTTATTAAGCCATAGAAGCTCAGTTTTATTAAAATTAACTCTATAGCCCGAAAAGGAGCTGTATAGTTCTATTATATCCATTAATTGTGGGATACTCTGTTTGCTATTTCTTAAGAATATCAAAACATCATCAGCATATAGCAAGATCTTTTCCTCTATATTATTACAAACAATCCCTTGCATCTCTTGACAAATTTTAATAGCTAATGATTCGATAGACAAATTAAACAAAAAAGGTGACAAGGGACAACCTTGTCTTGTACCTCTTTTCAGAGCAATATCTGCAGATTCCACTCCATTCACTGAGATTACAGATATCGGATTATTATATATTGCTTTGATGTAATTTAGAAAGGAGCCCGAGAAACCAAACTTAGATAGTGATGTGAAAAGATGATCCCACTGCACCGCATCAAAAGCTTTTTCTGCATCTATGGCTATTAAAGCTGCATCTTCTCTTATCGCCTGATGTTTATCTATCAGATCATTAAAATATTCAATAATAATGCAAGCTTTGCGTATATTAACCACAGAGCTTTGATTGTTCATAAACCCTACCTGATTTATATGTATAATATTACCAACATTTTTTTTTAATCTTTCCACGACTATTATTGCTAAAATCTTATAGTCCACGTTTAGTAGGGAAATAGGTCTGTACGCGTCTGGCTTCTCGGGGTCCCTTCCTTTTTTATATATCAAAATTGTATTTGCTTTAGTGAAGTTCTTTGACATTCTAGAATTCTCGGAATAATACCAATTATATAATTTAGTCAAATATGGTGCAATTTCTTTCTTTAATATTTTATAAAACTCGGCTGGTAAATGATCCGGACCGGGTGCTTTATTTAATTTAATCTTATTGATTGTTGTTTCTATTTCTTCTACCGTGATAGGCTGATTAATTGTATTAGCTTCTTCCAGCGTTATTTTGGGGGTAGTTATTGAATCCCAAAACCGCTTTTTATTCGAGCTGTCTAACTCACATGCACCATAGAAATTACTATATATTTGATGAAAGATCTCATTTATTTCTGACGGGTCGTGTATATATGTATCTTCTACCTTTATTGCCGATATTATATTAGTTTTTTTTTCAGATTTAACTACTTTCGCTAGGAGACTACCTGTTTTATTTCCGAATTTCATGAACTTTGCTTTACTTTTGAGATCTTCTCTAGTAGTTTCTTGTGTATAAAATGTGTCCCTTTCTTGTTTTGCCTGAGTATATCTGGACCAATTATTCTTTGTAGCACTTGATAGGTATCTATTGTAGGAATTTATAACATGATTCGTTAATTGTTCTTCCCTTCTCTTTCTTTTCTTTTTAAATGTGGCCATGTAGCTTATTATTTCTCCCCTTAACACCGTTTTAGCTGTTTCCCATAGTATTTCTACCCTATCTAAATACTCTCTATTCAAATTTAAAAAAATATTCAATTTTTCTCTCAACATAGCTACAAAAGTTGCATTTTTCAACATGTATTTCGGGAAGTGAAAAAAGTTTATTTTAGGGCCTCTTATTAATATTTCCTCTAGGGTAAGTTCTAGAGTAATAGGAGCGTGATCAGATATAATCACATCTTTTATGTCTGCCTTTGGGTTAACCAACAGCAAGGGCTCAGATATAAAAAAAAAATCAATCCTCGATAGTGATTCTAGTGATTTTGATAAGCATGTGAATCTTTTAAGATCTGGATATTGGAGTCTCCAAATATCATGGACTTTCAATGATTTTTTAAATGTATGCAGGATTCTCATTTCCTTCGATATTCTAGAATCCTTTTTCCTACCTTTTGTGCTTTTCCTGTCTAATGGGAATCTAGGTGTTAAATTAAAATCACCAGCAATTATTAAATTTTTTTCAATATACTTTAACAATAATACTTGCAATTTATTCCAAAATTCCAGGTCCAAATTATTCGGGCCATAGACATTACACAGTGTGTAAATCTTTTTTTTTTATTTCTATTTCAATAATAATATAACGTGCATTGTCGTCTTTTTTAACTTCGAGAATTTTGTATTCTAGATTCTTACCAAGTAATATAGCTACGCCCTTTTTTCTTTCTGAACATGGAGTGGCAACTACTTCTTTTACCCAATTAACTTTTAATTTAGCTAATTCTGTTGCAGACAACCTAACTTCCTGAAGAAAAGCAATATCAGTATTTAATTTTTAAGATGCTTTAAGATTGTCTTTCTTTTAATAGGAGACACAATACCACCGACATTCCACGATGTGAATTCCTTATACCCCGTATCATGATATTATTCTATACAGACTACCAGCCACCATTATTTTCCTTAACTACTAGAGATATCTAAATCTTGTGAAGGCTGTAGGAAACAAAAACAAACAAAACAAAAAAAAAAAAAAAATACATACCCAAACAAATTAAAATTTTAACGCTGTTCACCTTTAAGTCATGAATCCTGACAAACTGTGACATAATATTGTTTAGCTTCTTCACTGTTCTGAAAGGACTTAAAGCCATCCTTACCTGCTACTTTCAGAATAGCAGGATAGACTACAAATGCCTGGAGCCCCTTTTGAATGAATTGCGAACACAATTGTGACATTATTTTTCTTTTATTCGAGGTTTCCAGTGAAAAGTCTTGAAAGATAAGGACTTTCCTGTCATCCAACAGAAAGGGTTCTGAAAGTTTTTTAAAATATTTTAGGATTTCAACTTTGTCCTTATAGTTCAAGAATTTTGCTATCACTGGCCTAGTGCGGGATCTACCAGTAGGGCCTTCACCTGAGTATTGCTTACTTAAACCCAATCTGTGTATCCGCTCAGCTATAATTTCTGATCCTTCCCTTTGTATACCCAGTTTCCTTGGTATTTCTTTGGTAATAAGTGCTTCTAAATCTCTATTTACATATTTTTCAGATATGCCTATAAATCTTAGATTATTTCTTCTTGATCTATTTTCTGCAACATCAGCTCTATCTTGTAATTTTACAATTTGTCCAGTTAATTCT
>NC_069501.1:1262402498-1262534429 GCF_027579735.1 Bombina bombina | reverse complement strand
AGTAGTAATGCACTGTCTGCTCACACTCACTGTCACATATGTTATATAGTAATGCACTGTCTGCTCACACTCACTGTCACATATGTTATATAGTAATGCACTGTCTGCTCACACTCACTGTCACATATGTTATATAGTAATGCACTGTCTGCTCACACTCACTGTCACATATGTTATATAGTAATGCACTGTCTGCTCACACTCACTGTCACATATGTTATATAGTAATGCACTGTCTGCTCACACTCACTGTCACATATGTTATATAGTAATGCACTGTCTGCTCACACTCACTGTCACATATGTTATATAGTAATGCACTGGCTGCTCACACTCACTGTCACATATGTTACATAGTAATATACTGTCTGCTCACACTCACTGTCACATATGTTATATAGTAATGTACTGTCTGCTCACACTCACTGTCACATATGTTATATAGTAATGCACTGTCTGCTCACACTCACTGTCACATATGTTATATAGTAATGCACTGTCTGCACACACTCACTGTCACATATGTTATATAGTAATGCACTGTCTGATCACACTCACAGTCACATATGTTATATAGTAATGCACTGTCTGCTCACACTCACTGTCACATATGTTATATAGTAATGCACTGTCTGCTCACACTCACTGTCACATATGTTATTATAGTAATGCACTGTCTGCTCACACTCATTGTCAAATATATTATATAGTAATGCACTGTCTGCTCACACTCACTGTCACATATATTATATAGCAATGTACTGTCTGCTCACACTTACTGTTGCATATGTTATATAGTAATGCACTGTCTGCTCACACTCACTGTGACATATGTTATATAGTAATGCACTGTCTGCTCACACTCACTGTCAGGGCTGCCACTAGAAAATTTGGAGCCCCTGACTGAGTCAGTTGTCAGGGCGCACCGCACCCCCCATCCCCATTTCAAACAACTTTCCAATTTACTTCTATTATCAATTGCCCTTTGTTCTCTTGTAATCCTTTATTCCTTTGTTGAAATTGAACAAGTGCAGCCACCAATCACCAGCTAGCTACCAGCAGTGCGCTGCTGCTCCTCAGACTACTTAGATATACTCTTCAACAAAGGATGCTAAAATAACAAAACACCTTTAATAAAATAATTAGATTGTTTAAAATACCATGTTCTATCTGAGTCATGAAAGTTTAATGTTGGACTTTACAGTCCCTTTAATTTTCAAGATACACGCAGACTACCAACCCTAGCTCAGTATATTAAATAGTAAGGAGCTATCACCTAGATTACGAGTTTTGCGTTAGAGGCTGTGCGGTGCTAACGAGCAGTTTATGCTCATCACTCACTTACAGACAGCGCTGATATTACGGGTATTTACAAACCCGGCGTTAACCGCAAAAAAGTGATCGTAGAGAAAAATTTTGTCCCACATCTCACCTCAATACCAGCGCTGCTTACGATAGCGGTGAGCTGGTGTAACGTGCTCATGCACGATTTCCCCATAGGAATCAATGGGGGAGAGCCGGCTGGAAAAAAAACTGCAAAAAAACAGCATTTAGCTCCTAACACAGCCCCATTGATTCCTATATGGAAAATACATTTATATCTACACCTAACACCCTAACATGAACCAGGGGTCTAAACACCACTAATCTTACACTTATTAACCCCTAATCTGATGCCTCCGACATCGCTAATACCTACATTAAATTGATTAACCCCTAATCTGCCACTCCGGACACCGCTGCCACCTACATTATATTTATGAACCGCTAATCTGCTGCCCCCAACATCGCCAACACCTACATTATATTTATTAACCCCTAATCTGCCGCCCCCAATGTCGCCACAACCTACCTACACTTCTTAACCCCTAATCTGCCGCCCCCAACGTCGCCGCCACAATATTAAAGTTATTAACCCCTAAATCTATGTCTAACCCTAACCCTAACACCACCTAACTTAAATATAATTTAAATAAATCTAAATAAAATCAATCGGCTAGATTTCAAGTTTGGCGTTAGCCATCAAAAGCAGCATTAAGGGGTCCTAACGCTGCTTTTGGCCACCCGCTGGTATTTAGAGTCAGGCAGGAAAGGATCTAACGCTCACTTCCCTACCGAGATTCCTGGCTACCGCAGATCCCCTTACGCCAATTGCGTATCCTATCTTTTCAATGGGATCTGCCTAATGCTGGTATTTGAAGTCTTGGAAGAAGTGAGTGGTAGACCCTCTACCGACAAGACTCCAGCCGCAAAAAAATAAATAAAAACGGGCTAACGCGTGAATATAAAGCTCTTAACTACTGTGCTATAAAGTACACTAACACCCATAAACTACCTATGTACCCCTAAACCGAGGCCCCCCCACATCGCTGCCACTCTAATAAAAAATTTTAACCGCTAATCTGCCGACCGGACATTGCCGCCACCTACGTTATACTTATGAACCCCTAATATGCTGCCCCTAACATCGCCAACCCCTATATTATATTTATTAACCCCTAATCTGCCCCATCCCAACATCGCCGCTACCTAACTACACTTATTAACCCCTAATCTGCCGACCAGACCTCGCCGCCATTATAATAACTGTATTAACCCCTAAACAGCCGCACTCCCTAACATCCCCGCCACCTACCTACAATTATTAACCCCTAATCTCCCGCCCGCACCGTCGCCGCTACTATAATAAAGTTATTAACCCCTAAACATAACTCTAACCCTAACCCTAAAACCCCCTAACATAAATATAATATATATTAAACTAAATAATATTCCTAATATTAACTAAATTATTCCTATTTAAAACTAAATACTTACCTATAAAATAAACCCTAATATAGCTACAAAATAATTAATAATTACATTGTAGCTATTTTAGGATTTATATTTATTTTACAGGCAACTTTGTATTTATTTTAACTAGGTACAATAGCTATTAAATAGTTATTAACTATTTAATAGCTATACTGTAAAAACCTAATCACTGAAGGGGGCGCTCAAGATGTAGTATAATCAATAATCTAGAACAAAAGTATATATGATGGGGCAATGTTAAGCTATCATAGATGAGTATATACACAATAAAGGCAGAAAACAGTAAATTCTTAGATACTGTAGTGAAAATAGACTTGCAATTGTGAAAAATTAGACAGTCCTTTATACGTTCTTCAAAGGATAACAATTGCTGTAGCGGCTGCCTCCTCCTCACTGGATGGTCCAGGTTGTACTATATAAGATAAAACAGAATGGAGGGGCGCCTCATGTGTGGTATCATCTATTAATTAACAACTAGTCACAGAACTATTGCCAAATGGGTACTCACAAATTTGGAGAGCACACTTATGTGCTGGTAGGGGCGGGCTGCAGTATTAGAAAGGTGTGACAGCTCACCCACTTGAAAAGTCAGAAATTGCCCAAGCACCAAGGGTGTAGCAAAACTTGTTTGCAGGTGTGCCAACTATTGGACCTGCACCAAGCTCCCAAGAAAACAGTCCAAAAATAATAGTATAGCAGCACCACCAATTGTAACGTTTCGGACCCATGTCCTTATTCATGTCTAACATTCAACTCTAAAAACAAATCTTATAAAGCTCACCCACTTGAAGGCGCTCTTGGCGTAAGATGGTGGTGCTATAAGGGAGACAAGAAATACGGGCACCACATGTGCAGACTATTAATGGTACAACCACAACAGATTCCTTAATGTGGAGGGTACTCACATATTCCCAGAGCACACCAATGTGCTTGTAGAAGCAGGCTGCAGATTGGTAGAGGTGTGAAAGCTCACCCAAACTCTAGGTATCTTGATATTTGTATATCTGGTGCTGGGCTGGTCTCTCATATGTGAACAATGGCAGATGGTGGGTAGAAATGAATCCACTCAAAGGATAAAAGATATATCCAAATTTATTTAAAAAAGCATAAAAGTTTAAAAACAACAGCACAATGATTGCTGATGAGAGTGGATAACAGGGTGTCCAATAATCACCCAATCATGCAACGCGTTTCACGGTTCACAGACCGTTTAATCAGGCATAAAAATCATAATAAATCATGCTACCCTTCACTGCCTTATATACCTCACTAATGAACAGAACAAAACATCTCTTTTTGCTAGAGAATGATTGATGTGGTACACCTGTGTGGGTTAGTCCAAATCAATGGCCTAGAGGTGAAAAATCCCTCTTGACTCTGTAAACACTCACCTATGTTTGCATTTATTAATCTATTCTCTGCAGTACAATTATCTGGTGGAATAAACTTCATAACTAATCATTGTTATTAAAAAGCTCCAAACTGGTGAACATGTAAATAGGTTCACTTACTGGGATAGATGATCCCTCCCACCCCTTTTATTTTACACATTTGAGGTGGTATAACCCTTCCAAAGATGTTTTGGGAGTCTGTATTTGACAACACTATGATTGATGTGGTACACCTGTGTGGGTTAGTCCAAATCACTGGCCTAGAGGTGAAAAATCCCTCTTGACTCTGTAAACACTCACCTATGTTTGCATTTATTAATCTATTCTCTGCAGTACAATTATCTGGTGGAATAAACTTCATAACTAATCATTGTTATTAAAAAGCTCCAAACTGGCGAACATGTAAATAGGTTCCCTTACTGGGATAGATGATCCCTCCCACCCCTTTTATTTTAGACATTTGAGCTGGTATAACCCTTCCAAAGATATTTTGGGAGTCTGTATTTGACAAAACTATGTAATGAAAAGTTATATCAAAATTTGTGTCAATTTAAATGTTTACTTCAATTTGTCTAGTTTAAACTACTAGTAGCAACTAAAGCTGTATAATTCCTACTTTGTTATGAACACATACAGATCGTGTAGCGGTTCTATGTTGTTATTTACTAGCCTGAAAACTCTTATTCTATTGGTCAAAGCTGCTATGTGGGCAGTGACCGAGTGACATGGAGGCCGACCGCCACCACCCACTTGTTACCCAGAACCAGTAATTGTTCATATTGTCATTTGACAGGGTGCAGTCTATGATAGACGCCCCCTGAGTCTCTAAGATTTGACAGTCTGCTTTGAAGCCGTCTCAGCGGTCCACTGACCGAACATGACGGCTGAAGTTCCGTTTACAATCCCCAATCGCAACAGCCAAAAAGCCCTTCTTATAGAAGTATAGAGATCGTCAGCCTCGCACCCGTAGTTGCGGAAATATCTGATTTGTATGCAATGATAACCCAACCGAGGACCTGCTTACACTAATCACTTTCTTAATCCGGATTGCAGTTTTCCTCAAAAGTGGGTGTGTGTAAACTAGCCAATCACTCTCTTAGTGCAAATTAGTTTGTGATTGGCTGACATGTCAGTATGTGCATAGCGATTGTTGCGATACTCGCAACAGTGTCACTCAAGTTCTTTATTGTAGAGTGTATTATATTGTTTGTATGGATCGGGAGTAAGTGATTTTCCTTTTTTACTACGTGTGTGTTACAATATTATTGTCGTTTCTCAAACTGATATATAATGAACTTTGTGTCTTGTGTTTTTATTTGCCGGCATTTGTTTCATTCTCTGGCTAATCGCCTACCAAAATCTTTATATAATACAATAGATGACCTAACGTGACCAAATGACATTTCTAAATTCTTATTAAGTTTACAAGTGAGTATATTCCTAATAACTGGTATATGTCCAGGGGGATATAATTGATTCCAAAAAAACGCAAGTTGCGTTATGCAATATAGGATAAAGGATGATAGACTAAACCTATAAAGTGAAATGTGAGGTGTAGTGAATGTGAATGGAATGTCATCATGCTAAAATAATGGAGAAAATGGAGGGAAATTACTAGAGTGAGAAAAAAGATAACTTAGTTAACGAATTAATAAAATGGACTGGAAGGGAAGATAAATCTGTGAGAGGTTGAACGGGAAATATCTTAATATAATAATGGATTGTAGTCTAATCTCATAGTGATACTCGTGAAAAACTTATAGTGATGAATTTATAGTGATAATCTGGAAGATCTTGGTGGAAAAAAAAAAAAACTATTAAAAGGATAATTGGATAGAAAATCTATCACGGGGATATCGTAATAATGGGTGCCAGGACCTGGGAACAAAAATAATAGACAATATGGAGAATAGTAGATGGTATGACTAAAGGGTGACTAAAATGTATGTAGGTGTGAACTAGACTAAAAAGCTGCCAAATCAATAACTTCATTTAAGCCGGAGGGAAACAGAGACTGGAATTTATAAATCCAATATGTTTCCCTCTGGCGTAGACGGGTGTACCTATTATAACCTATTTTGTGGGGGATGTGTTCGAGTGGAGTGATAGAAAAGGTGTGTTGATGTCCATAATGTTGGATGGTGCTGTGTCTTGAAATACTATGTTTGAGTGATTGTTGTTTGATATTTCTTAAGTGCTCACTCCATCTCGTGCGTATCTTCCTGCAGGTGCGACCCAAATATTGAAGGCCACATCTGCAGGTCAATACGTAAATAACATAATCTGTGCCACAATCTATCCTATTTTTAATGGTGAATACTTCCCCTGTCGTATGACATTTCACAGATGTTTGTCCATGTGTTATATACCTACACATATGGCAACGTGATTTGTTACACCTAAAAGCTCCTATCTTAAAATTATTGTTTATATTAAGTGTAGGCTGATGTATACGATTTCTCTTGGAAATCACAAGTTTACTTGGGGCCAGTTTTTTTTTTCAGGGTTGGTGCTCTTCGGAATACTACACGTGGATTCCTGGTGATACTATGTTTCAGAATTGGGTCTTTCATTATAATAGGCCAGTGTTTTTTCAAAGTTTTCTTTATATAGGTATGTTGTGAATTAAATTGTGTAATGAAAAGTGGTTCCTTGGGATTGTTATTAGATGATATGGTCAAATTTTGATATTTAGGGGTAAGGATATTCTGTCTATCGACATTCCTTGCCTTCAGAAAGCTGTCTTCTATTAATTGGGCAGGATAGCCTTTTTCTTTAAATCTATTACATAAAATTTCTGACTGTTGATCATATCGGGTTAGAGTGCTACAATTCCTTCTAATCCGCCTAAACTGACTGTAGGGGATATTGGACTTCCAGCTGTTGAGGTGATTACTTGAAAAGTGTAAGAAGTTGTTGCTATCAACCTCTTTAAAAAAGGTGGAAGACACAACATCCCCCACAGTATTCCATTCAAGACAAACGTCCAAAAACTCTATTTTTTCATTCTGTATGTTGTATGTGAAGGAAAGGCCCATATTATTTGAATTTAAATGATTCACAAATGATATAACTTCGCCTGTGGTGCCTTCCCAAATGAAAATGAGGTCATCGATGTAACGGCCATAGAATACCAGGTTTGCCTCCCAGTTAGTGTTGTAGATGCACGTGTCTTCAAAAACACCCATGAAGAGGTTAGCAAAACTGGGGGCAAACCTGGTACCCATGGCCGTACCCTTAATTTGTAGGAAGAAGTCATCCAAAAATTGAAAATAATTATGTGATAAAATGTGTTGGATGCAAATCATAATGAATTCTTGTTGAATAGAAGGTAAATATATGTCATTCTCAAGGTGATGTTTGATGGCATTAAGCCCCAATGTGTGATCTATATTAGAATAGAGTGCCCCTACATCGCACATCAGCCAGAGGGTACATTCTTTCCTTTTCACATTTTTGAGCTTATTTAATAGGTCTGTGGTGTCTCTAATATAAGATGGTAACTTCATAACGTATTTCTGCAAAAGTAAATCAATATATTCAGAGAGACAGTCAGTGGGGCTATTGATTCCTGAAATTATAGGTTTTCCTGGCGGTTTTATTCGACTTTTATGTATTTTTGGGAGGTGATAGTAAAATAGGATACTGGGGTGATCTGGTAAAAGATATTGTTTTTCCTTTTTGTTTAAAATTCCTTTATGGAAACCGTCTAAGATTAGATTTTTGAGAATTTTACAGAATTTTAATGTAGGATCACTATCTAGTTTCCTATAATACTCTGTGTCGAGTACAATACGTTTGGCCTCTGTGATATAGTCAGGATAATCCTGTAGGACTATCCCGCCGCCTTTGTCCGCTTGACTTATTATTAGATTTTTATTTGCCATCAGGCTGTTAAAGGCTTTCTGTTCATTAGGCCAGATGTGTCCAAGTTTACTTTTACCATTTATTTTAGCCTTTTTATGCTGTTTATAAGCTAGTTTATTCAGGTCATCTAACACCAGTTGCTGGAAGAGATCAATATATGATCCTTCCTCTCTCGGAGGATTAAAAGTGGACTGGGGTACAAGATCAGTATGCACAATCTGTTCAAATAGATTGTTTGCTAAATTTGTGGTGTCAGTATAAACTATCTGTGTTGGATTTCTAGGGTCCATTGCATTAGTTAAGATTGGTGTGCCATCTAATTTTCCTAGTAAACGAATTTATATCAACAAAAAGATTGAATAAATTAGGTTGATGTGGGGGACAATAGGACAGACCTCTACCTAGAATTCTGATCTCGTCATCAGATAGAGTATGTGAGGATAGATTAAATATGCCATCTTTTAATCTCTGAAGCTTTGCTTTTTTGAGGGTGTGCCCTCTCCCTCTCCTCCCTCGTTTGGAAATGATCTTTTTTTGTGGTTCAGGGTTACCTTTGTTTTGTCCCATAATGGGGCTAATGGTCTGTCCCCTAAAAAATGATTTCCAGCAGAGGTGGAAGGTCTATCTTGTTATATGTTTTGTTGTTCCATTGGTCTATTGGATGGAATGTCATCATTGTGTGATAAAGCATCATAGCGGTTTTGTGTAGGAATAGTGTATTGGTTATGAGAAGCATGAATACGTGTATTATTGTATTCTCCCTGGTTCCTATAGTCGTGGTTCCTATTGTCTCGTCCCTGATGAGTCATCTCAAATGGTCTATTGTAATGTCCTGGACGGTGGTAGTCATTTACTCTATGGTTATATGTGTGGGGAACCATGTTATTATAGTTCGAATTGTATGCTGTTCTATTCTCATGGAGATGAGTTTGTGGTCTAAAAGACACTACTCTTTTGGAAAAATGGTTTTCTATCCTAGATAACTGTTTGTTTCAACTTATTGATCTTCTAATTAACCATAGACAACAACTAGTAGATGACACCGCTAAAGAAATCAAAAAGATTCAAATGGAACTCGATAAGTTGAAAGGACACTCAGATTACAATAGACTCAATAATCAAACAATTCAATCATCAGATGAATATCAAAAAGAGCTAATTGCTAGGAAGAATTCCAAATTAGCAAGAGATGAGGAGGACTAAAATAAAGGGATTGTCTATACATATAATAAAAAGAATAACACTGAAGTAAATGAGAATCAAAATGACAATTGGAAGGGAGCACACAATAGAAACAATAGAAGGAACAATATATCCAGTGACAGTCAAAATTGGACCCCGCACCATCAAAGAAAGTCTAGTTCTAATAGTCAATATTTTGATAGACAAAATCAACACACACCACGTACACCCCAGAACTACAATGAGAATAATAATTTTAAGACTGATCGGAACACCATCAGCTGGGATACACAGGACAATTGGGGGAATCATTCACAGTATAATCGACAAAAATCACAACAGTCTTTTAGACCACAAACTCATCTCCATGAGAATAAAACAGCATACAATTCGAACTATAATAACATTGTTCCCCACACATATAACCATAGAGTAAATGACTACCACCGTCCAGGACATTACAATAGACCATTTGAGATGACTCATCAGGGACGAGACAATAGGAACCACGACTATAGGAACCAGGGAGAATACAATAATACATGTATTAATGCTTCTCATAACCAATACACTATTCCTACACAAAACCGCTATGATGCTTTATCACACAATGATGACATTCCATCCAATAGACCAATGGAACAACAAAACATATAACAAGAAAGACCTTCCACCTCTGCTGGAAATCATTTTTTAGGGGACAGACCATTAGCCCCATTATGGGACAAAACAAAGGTAACCCTGAACCACAAAAAAAGATCATTTCCAAACGAGGGAGGAGAGGGAGAGGGCACACCCTCAAAAAAGCAAAGCTTCAGAGATTAAAAGATGGCATATTTAATCTATCCTCACATACTCTATCTGATGACGAGATCAGAATTCTAGGTAGAGGTCTGTCCTATTGTCCCCCACATCAACCTAATTTATTCAATCTTTTTGTTGATATAAATTCATTTACTAGGAAACTTTCATTACAGAGATATTTTGCAGCTAAAGAACTTAGAAAACATAAATTAGATGGCACACCAATCTTAACTAATGCAATGGACCCTAGAAATCCAACACAGATAGTTTATACTGACACCACAAATTTAGCAAACGATCTATTTGAACAGATTGTGCATACTGATCTTGCACCCCAGTCCACTTTTAATCCTCCGAGAGAGGAAGGATCATATATTGATCTCTTCCAGCAACTGGTGTTAGATGACCTGAATAAACTAGCTTATAAACAGCATAAAAAGGCTAAAATAAATGGTAAAAGTAAACTTGGACACATCTGGCCTAATGAACAGAAAGCCCTTAACAGCCTGATGGCAAATAAAAATCTAATAATACGTCAAGCGGACAAAGGCAGCGGGATAGTCCTACAGGATTATCCTGACTATATCACAGAGGCCAAACGTATTGTACTCGACACAGAGTATTATAGGAAACTAGATAGTGATCCTACATTAAAATTCTGTAAAATTCTCAAAAATCTAATCTTAGACGGTTTCCATAAAGGAATTTTAAACAAAAAGGAAAAACAATATCTTTTACCAGATCACCCCAGTATCCCATTTTACTATCACCTCCCAAAAATACATAAAAGTCGAATAAAACCGCCAGGGAGACCTATAATTTCAGGAATCAATAGCCCCACTGACCGTCTCTCTGAATATATTGATTTACTTTTGCAGAAATACGTTATGAAGTTACCATCTTATATTAGAGACACCACAGACCTATTAAATAAGCTCAAATATGTGAAAAGGAAAGAATGTACCCTCTGGCTGACGTGCAATGTAGGGGCACTCTATTCTAATATAGATCACACGTTGGGGCTTAATGCCATCAAACATCACCTTGAGAATGACATATATTTACCTTCTATTCAACAAGAATTCATTATGATTTGCATCCAACACATTTTATCACATAATTATTTTCAATTTTTGGATGACTTCTTCCTAGAAAGTAAGGGTACGGCCATGGGTACCAGGTTTGCCCCCAGTTTTGCTAACCTCTTCATGGGTGTTTTTGAAGACACGTACATCTACAACACTAACTGAGAGGCAAACCTGGTATTCTATGGCCGTTACATCGATGACCTCATTTTCATTTGGGAAGGCACCACAGGCGAAGTTATATCATTTGTGAACCATTTAAATTCAAATAATATGGGTCTCTCCTTCACATACAACATACAGAATGAAAAAAATAGAGTTTTTGGACGTTTGTCTTGAATGGAATACTGTGGGGGATGTTGTGTCTTCCACCTTTTTTAAAGAGGTTGATAGCAACAACTTCTTACACTTTTCAAGTAATCACCTCAACAGCTGGAAGACCAATATCCCCTACAGTCAGTTTAGGCGGATTAGAAGGAATTGTAGCACTCTAAACCGATATGATCAACAGTCAGAAATGTTATGTAATAGATTTAAAGAAAAAGGCTATCCTGCCCAATTAATAGAAGACAGCTTTCTGAAGGCAAGGAATGTCGATAGACAGAATATCCTTACCCCTAAATATCAAAATTTGACCATATCATCTAATAACAATCCCAAGGAACCACTTTTCATTACACAATTTAATTCACAACATGCCTATATAAAGAAAACTTTGAAAAAACACTGGCCTATTAAAATGAAAGACCCAATTCTGAAACATAGTATCACCAGGAATCCACGTGTAGTATTCCGAAGAGCACCGACCCTGAAACAAAAACTGGCCCCAAGTAAAGTTGTGATTTCCAAGAGAAATCGTATACATCAGCCTACACTTAATATAAACAATAATTTTAAGATAGGAGCTTTTAGGTGTAACATATCACGTTGCCATATGTGTAGGTATATAACACATGGACAAACATCTGTGAAATGTCATACAACTGGGGAAGTATTCACCATTAAAAATAGGATAGATTGTGGCACAGATTATGTTATTTACGTATTGACCTGCAGATGTGGCCTTCAATATTTGGGTCGCACCTGCAGGAAGATACGCACGAGATGGAGTGAGCACTTAAGAAATATCAAAAAACAATCACTCAAACATAGTATTTCAAGACACAGCACCATCCAACATTATGGACATCAACACACCTTTTCTATCACTCCACTCGAACACATCCCCCACAAAATAGGTTATAATAGGTACACCCGTCTATGCCAGAAGGAAACATATTGGATTTATAAATTCCAGTCTCTGTTTCCCTCCGGCTTAAATTAAGTTATTGATTTGGCAGCTTTTTAGTCTAGTTCACCCCTACATACATTTTAGTCACCCCTTTAGTCATACCATCTACTATTCTCCATATTGTCTATTACTTTTGTTCCCCGGTCCTGGCACCCATTATTACGATATCCCCGTGATAGATTTTCTATCAATTATCCTTTTAATAGATTTTTTTTTTTTCCCACCAAGATCTTCCAGATTATCACTATAAATTCATTACTATAAGTTTTTCACAAGTATCACTATGAGATTAGACTACAATCCATTATTATATTAAGATATTTCCCGTTCAACCCCTCACAGATTTATCTTCCCTTCCAGTCCATTTTATTAATTTGTTAACTAAGTTATCTTTTTTCTCACTCCAGTATTTTCCCCCCATTTTCTCCATTATTTTAGCATGATGACATTCCATACACATTTACTACACCTCACATTTCACTTTATAGGTTTAGTCTATCATCCTTTATCCTATATTGCATAACACAACTTGCGTTTTTTTGGAATCAATTATATCCCCCTGGACATATACCAGTTATTAGGAATATACTCACTTGTAAACTTAATAAGAATTTAGAAATGTCATTTGGTCAAGTTATGCCATGTATTGTATTATATAAATATTTTGGTAGGCGATTAGCCAGAGAATGAAAAAAATGCTGGCGAATAAAAACACAAGACACAAAGTTCATTATATAGCAGTTTGAGAAACGACAATAATATTGTAACACACACGTAGTAAAAAAGGAAAATCACTTACTCCTGATCCATAAAAACAATATAATACACTCTACAATAAAGAAATTGAGTGACACTGTTGCGAGTATCGCAACAATCGCTATGCACATACTGACATGTCCGCCAATCACAAACTAATTTGCACTAAGAGAGTGATTGGCTAGTTTACACACACCCACTTTTGAGGAAAACTGCAAATCGGATTAAGAAAGTGATTGGTCAGGTTACACACACACCCACTTTTAAGGAAAACTGTAAGCAGGTCCTCGGTTGGGTTATCATTGCATACAAATCAGATATTTCCGCAACTACGTGTGCGAGGCTGACGATCTCTATACTTCTATAAGAAGGGCTTTTTGGCTGTTGTGATTGGGGATTGTAAACGGAACTTCAGCCGTCATGTTCGGTCAGTGGACCGCTGAGACGGCTTCAAAGCAGACTGTCAAATCTTAGAGACTCAGGGGGCGTATATCATAGACGGCACCCTGTCAAATGACAATATGAACAATTACTGGTTCTGGGTAACAAGTGGGTGGTGGCGGTCGGCCTCCATGTCACGCGGCCACTGCCCACATAGCAGCTTTGACCAATAGAATAAGAGTGTTCAGGCTAGTACATAACAACATAGAACCGCTACACGATCTGTATGTGTTCATAACAAAGTAGGAATTATACAGCTTTAGTTGCTACTAGTAGTTTAAACTAGACAAATTGAAGTAAACATTTAAATTAACACGAATTTTGATATAACTTTTCATTACATAGTGTTGTCAAATACAGACTACCAAAATATCTTTGGAAGGGTTATACCAGTTCAAATGTGTAAAATAAAAGGGGTGGGAGGGATCATCTATCCCAGTAAGGGAACCTATTTACATGTTCACCAGTTTGGAGCTTTTTAATAACAATGATTAGTTATGAAGTTTATTCCACCAGATAATTGTACTGCAGAGAATAGATTAATACATGCAAACATAGGTGAGTGTTTACAGAGTCAAGAGGGATTTTTCACCTCTAGGCCAGTGATTTGGACTAACCCACACAGGTGTACCACATCAATCATAGTGTTGTCAAATACAGACTCCCAAAACATCTTTGGAAGGGTTATACCACCTCAAATGTGTAAAATAAAAGGGGTGGGAGGGATCATCTATCCCAGTAAGGGAACCAATTTACATGTTCACCAGTTTGGAGCTTTTAAATAACAATGATTAGTTCTGAAGTTTGTTCCACCAGATAATTGTACTGCAGAGAATAGATTAATAAATGCAAACATAGGTGAGTGTTTACAGAGTCAAGAGGGATTTTTCACCTCTAGGCCATTGATTTGGACTAACCCACACAGGTGTACCACATCAATCATTCTCTAGCAAAAAGAGGTGTTTTGTTCTGTTCATTAGTGAGGTATATAAGGCAGTGAAGGGTAGCATGATTTATTATGATTTTTATGCCTGATTAAACGGTCTGTGAACCGTGAAACGCGTTGCATGATTGGGTGATTATTGGACACCCTGTTATCCACTCTCATCAGCAATCATTGTGCTGTTGTTTTTAAACTTTTATGCTTTTTTAAATAAATTTGGATATATCTTTTATCCTTTGAGTGGATTCATTTCTACCCACCATCTGCCATTGTTCACATATGAGAGACCAGCCCAGCACCTGAGGGAACACATTATCATACAAATATCAAGATACCTAGAGTTTGGGTGAGCTGCCACACCTCTACCAATCTGCAGCCTGCTTCTACAAGCACATTGGTGTGCTCTGGGAATATGTGAGTACCCTCCATATTAAGGAATCTGTTGTGGTTGTACCACTAATAGTCTGCACAAGTGGTGCCCGTATTTCTTGTCTCTCCAATTAGAACCACGATCTTATGCCAAGAGCGCCTTCAAGTGGGTGAGCTGTCACACCTTTCTAATTCTGCAGCCCGCCCCTACCAGCACATAAGTGTGCTCTCCAAATTTGTGAGTACCCATTTGGCAATAGTTCTGTGACTTGTTGTTAATTAATAGATGAAACCACACATGAGGCACCCCTCCATTTTGTTTTATCTTATACTATTTAATAGCTACCTAGTTAAAATAATTACAAAATTACCTGTAAAATAAATCCTAACCTAAGTTACAATTAAACCTAACACTACACTATCATTAAATTAATTAAATAAATTAGCTACCAATACCTACAATTAAATACAATTAAATAAACTAAACTAAATTACAAAAAACCCCCACTAAATTACAGAAAATAAAAAAATATTACAAGAATTTTAAACTAATTACACCTAATCTAAGCCCCCTAATAAAATAAAAAATAAAAAAATAATAAAAGTCCCTACCCTATTCTACATTACAAAGTAATCAGCTCTTTTACCAGCCCTTAAAAGGGCTTTTTGCGGGGCATGCCCCAAAGTAATCAGCTTTTGCCTGTCAAAAAAAATACAACCCCCCCAACATTAAAACCCACCACCCAAATACCCCTACTCTAACCCACCCAAAACCCCCTTAAATAAACCTAACACTACCCCCAAGAAGATCTCCCTACCTTGAGTCGTCTTCACCCAGCCGGGCCAAAGTCTTCATCTGATGGGGCAGAAGAGGACATCCAGACCGGCAGAAGTCTTCATCCTATCCGGGCAGAAGAGGACATCTGGACCGGCAGACATCTTCATCCAAGTGGCATCTTCTATCTTCCTCCATGCGGAGTGGAGCCATCTTCTTCCCAGCCGACGTGGATCCATCCTCTTCAACCGACGCCTACTCGCCGAATGAAGATTCCTTTAAATGACGTCATCCAAGATGGCGTCCCTCAAATTCCGATTGGCTGATAGGATTCTATCAGCCAATCAGAATTAAGGTAGGAAAAATCTGATTGGCTGATTAAACCAGCCAATCATATTGAGCTCGCATTCTATTGGCTGATCGGAACAGCCAATAGAATGTGAGATCAATCTGATTAGCTGATTGGATCTTGAACTTTCCTACCTTAATTCTGATTCGGAATTTGAGGGACGCCATCTTGGATGACATCATTTAAAGGAACCTTCATTCGGCGAGTAGGCGTCGGTTGAAGAGGATGGATCTGCGTCGGCTGGGAAGAAGATGGCTCCGCTCCGCATGGATGAAGATAGAAGATGCCGCTTGGATGAAGATGTCTGCCGGTCCGGATGTCCTCTTCTGCCCGGATAGGATGAAGACTTCTGCCAGTCTGGATGTCCTCTTCTGTCCCATCGGATGAAGACTTCTGCTGGTCTGGATGTCCTCTTCTGCCCCATCGGATGAAGACTTTGGCCCGGCTGGGTGAAGACGACTCAAGGTATGGAGATCTTCAGGGGGGTAGTGTTAGGTTTATTTAAGGGGGGTTTGGGTGGGCTAGAGTAGGGGTATGTGGGTGGTGGGTTCTAATTTTGGGGGGGTTGTATTTTTTTTCAACAGGCAAAAGAGCTGATTACTTTGGGGCATGCCCCACAAAAAGCCCTTTTATGGGCTGGTAAAAGAGCTGATTACTTTGTAATGTAGAATAGGGTAGGGACTTTGATTATTTTATTTTATTTTATTTTATTAGGGGGCTTAGATTAGGTGTAATTAGTTTAAAATGCTTGTAATATTTTTTTATTTCCTGTAATTTAGTGTTTTTTTTTTTTCGTAATTTAGTTTAGTTTATTTAATTATATTTAATTGTAGGTATTGGTAGCAAATTTATTTAATTAATTTAATGATAGTGTAGTGTTAGGTTTAATTGTAACTTAGGTTAGGATTTATTTTACAGGTAATTTTGTAATTATTTTATCTAGGTAGCTATTAAATAGTTAATAACTATTTAATAGCTATTGTACCTAGTTAAAATAAATACAAAGTTGCATGTAAAATAAATATAAATCCTAAAATAGCTACAATGTAACTATTTGTTATATTGTAGCTATATTAGGGTTTATTTTACAGGTAAGTATTTAGTGGCGAAGTCCGGTCAGCAGATTAGGAGTTAATACTTGAAGTTAGGTGGCGGCGATATTAGGGGGGGGGGGGCAGATTAGGGGTTAATACTATTTATTATAGTGTTTGCGAGGCGGGAGTGCAGCAGTTTAGGGGGTTAATACATTTATTATAGTAGTGGCGAGGTCCGGTCGGCAGATTAGGGGTTAATAAGTGTAGGTAAGGTAGCGGCAACGTTGGGGGGGGCAGATTATGGGTTAATGAATATTATGTAGGTGTCGGCGATGTTAGGGGCAGCAGATTAGGGGTCCATAGGGATAATGTAGGTGGCGGCGATGTGCGCTCGGCAGATTAGGGGTTAAAAATATTTATTATAGTGGCGGCGAAGTGGGGGGACCTCAGTTTAGGGGTATATAGGTAGTTTATGGGTGTTAGTGTACTTTAGAGCACTGTAGTTAAGAGCTTTATATACCGGCGTTAGCCCAGAAAGCTCTTAACTACAGCCTTTCCATGGGCGTTAGGAGTCTTGTCGGTAGAGGGTCTACCGCTCACTTCAGCCAAGACTGTAAATACCAGCATTAGGAAGATCCCATTGAAAAGATAGGATACGCAATTGGCATAAGGGGATCTGCGGTATGGAAAGTCACGGCTGGAAAGTGAGTGTTAGACCCTTTCCTGCCTGACTCTAAATACCAGCGAGCGGCCAAAAGCAGCGTTAGGACCCCTTAACACTGCTTTTGACGGCTTACGCAGAACTCTAAATCTAGGCGAATGATTTTTGTTTGTGCTTCATCTCTAACAGAGGACCAAGTACCGGGGAGAATCCAGCATCAGCCTTCTCGCCGGCGCTGCAAGATGAGGAGGTGGCTGGAGTGGAATGTAAGAAAACGTAATATTAGGTTTTAAAATTTTATCTTGATAATGAATTTGTATAACAGATTTCTTTTTGTCTTTTTATAGATCTTGATCAGGGGACCCAGACAGAGCCCTTCCTGCCTGATATCTTTTCTGCAGATGGTGGAGGGGCTGGATATTGTATCCAGGGCTGTTCGGCCCTGCAGGAGGCCATGAGCAATTTATTATAAATTATTTTTTCTTTTTTTTTTATTAAAAAAATACAATTTAACTAAAATACACATTTAATCTAAATTATTCATTAAAATATTATTTTGAAGTGACATGGAAACAAAATATATGTTAAATGATGTATAAATCGCTTGCTATGTCGTAATGTTTTATATATATATATTTTTTATCTATATTTCATTTCTCTTGATCTTTTAAATATACTTGGATGAAGAGCATATTTAGATAAACTATGTAGCTGCTGATTGATGACTGCACATAGATAACTCATATGATTGGCTTGCACATGTGCATTGTTATTTCTATTAAAATGTATATCTGAGGATTAAAGTGAAACTGAACCCACAGTTTATCTTTCATGCTGCAGATAGAGGGGCATATCTATCAAGCTCCGAATGGAGCTTGATGCCCCGTGTTTCTGGCGAGCCTGCAGACTCGCCAGAAACAGCAGTTATGAAGCAGCGGTCACAAAGACCGCTGCTCCATAACCTGTCTGCCTGCTCTGAGCAGGCGGCACACATCGCCGGAAATCAACCAGATTGAGTACGATCGGGTTGATTGACACCCCCCTGCTGGCGGCCCATTGGCCGTGAGTCTGCAGGGGGCGGCGTTGCACCAGCAGCTCTTGTGAGCTGCTGGTGCAATGCTGAATACGGCGAGCGTATTGCTCGCCATATTCAGCGAGGTCTGGCGGACCTGATCTGCACTGTCGGATCAGGTCCGCCAGCCCTTGATAAATAGGGGCCAGAGAGTGCAATTTTAAGCAACTTTCTATTTTACTCCTATTAACAAAATTTATTCATTCTATTTGTATCTTTATTTCAAAATCAAGAATGAAAGTTTAGAAGCAGGCCCATTTTTTTTTTAAGAACAAACTGGGTTGACCTTGCTGATTGGACAGCACCAATAAACAAGTGCTGTCCAGTTTACTGAAACAGAATTTGTCTGGCTCCTTAGCTTACATGCCTTCTTTTTCAAATAAAGATAACAAGAGAACAAATATAAATTGATACTAGGAGTAAGTTAGAAAGTTTATTAAAATTGAATGCTCTATCTGAATCCTGAAAGAAAAAAAATGTGTTTTCTGTCTCTTTAACTCCTTAATGACCACAGCACTTTTCCATTTTCTGTCCGTTTGGGACCAAGGCTATTTTTACATTTTTGCGGTATTTGAGTTTAGCTTTACTTATTTACTGTACCCACACATATTATATATCATTTTTCTCGCCATTAAATGGACTTTCTTATAATTTACTATCATATCTTATAATTTACTATAAAAAAATTATAAAATATGAGGAAAAAAATTGTAAAAACACACTTTTTCTAACATTGATCCCCAAAATCTGTTACACATCTACAACCACCAAAAAACTCCCATGCTAAATAGTTTCTAAATTTTGTCCTGAGTTTAGAAATACCCAATGTTTACATGTTCTTTGCTTTTTTTGCAAGTTATAGGGCAATAAATACAAGTAGCACTTTGCTATTTCCAAACCACTTTTTTTTCAAAATTAGCGCTAGTTACATTGGGACACTGATATCTGTCAGGAATCCCTGAATAGCCATTGACATTTATATATTTTTTTAGAAGACATCCCAAAGTATTGATCTAGGCCCATTTTGGTATATTTCATGCCACCATTTCACCGCCAAATGCCATCAAATAAAAAAAATCGTTCACTTTTTAACACATTTTTTCACAAACTTTAGGTTTCTCACTGAAATTATTTACAAACAACTTGTGCAATTATGGCATAAATGGTTGTAAATGCTTCTCTGGGATCTTCTTTGTTCAGAAATAGCAGACATATATGGCTTTGGCGTTGCTTTTTGGTAATTAGAAGGCCGCTAAATGCCACTGTGCACCACACGTGTATTATGCCCAGCAGTGAAGGGGTTAATTAGGGAGCATGTAGGGAGCTTGTAGGGTTAATTTTAGCTTTAGTGTAGTGCAGTAGACAACCCCAAGTATTGATCAAGGCACATTTTGGTATATTTCATGCCACCATTTCACCGCCAAATGCGATAAAATTGAAAAAAACGCTAAATTTTTCACAATTTTATGTTTCTCACTGAAATTATTTACAAACAGCTTGTGCAATTATGGCACACATGGTTGTAAATGCTTCTCTATGATCCCCTTTATTCAGAAATAGCAGACATATGACTTTGGCGTTGCTTTTTGGTAATTAGAAGGCCGCTAAATGCTGCTGCGCATCACACGTGTATTATGGCTAGCAGTGAAGGGGTTAATTAGGTAGCTTATAGGGAGCTTGCAGGGTTAATTTTAGCTTTAGTGTAGAGATCAGCCTCCCACCTGACACATCACACCCCCTGATCCCTCCCAAACAGCTCTCTTCCCTCCCCCACCCCACAATTGTTCCCGCCATCTTAAGTACTGGCAGAAAGTCTGCCAGTACTAAAATAAAAGTTTTGTTTTGTTTTAAAAAAAAAATAATTCTGCTGTGTAGGACCCCCCCCTTAGCCCCAACCTCCCTGATCCCCCCCAAACAGCTCTCTACTCCCCTCCTCTGCCTTATTGTGCACCATATTGGGTACTGGCATCTGTCTGCCAGTACCCAGTTTGAAATCAAATGTTTATTTTAAGTTTTTCTGTAGTATAGCTTACCCCCCTTAACACCCCAACCCCCCCACCCTCTCCCAGATCATTAATATTTTTTATTCCCACCCTCTCTCCCACTGAGTCCCACCTTGTGCCTCTTCCACTTTAACTTTTGGCCAGTTCCACACGTGCACGCGCGTGCACGCTCCCGTGCACACGCGCGCACACCCTCACGCGATCCCGCCCCCCCTCCTCTACTGATGGCTGCCTACTCGCCTCCCTGGACACGCTCCCAACCACCAACGATCATAGCCATCAATAGCCGATGCAGAGAGGGCCACGTAGTGGCTCTCTCTGCATCGGACTGCTTAAAAAAGTTATTGCAGGATGCCTCTATATCGAGGCATCACTGCAATAACATGAAAGCAGCTGGAAGCGATCAGGATCACTTCCACTGCTTTCAAAGACCAACGACGTACAGGGTACGTCCTTGGTCGTTAAGGAAATTTTTTTGGAGGACGTACCCTGCACGTCCTTGGTCATTAAGGGGTTAATAAAAGTCCAAGGGTTGTAATGTTGCTTGAGATGGTCTTCTATATCTTCAAAATATTTTTTTCTGATATGATTTTGATGTCCCTTTAAGATCGAAAATAACATTATAAAAAAATAAAATAATATATATACAGTATATATATATATATATATATATATATATATATATATATATATATATATATTTATTTACATTTATATAGATACATATACAGTATATATATACACTAAAGTATGTATGTCCAATATTAAAAATAATTAGAATAATTCACTCTCCACTTAGCATCAAATACGTCGCTAATTGCTATATTCGCAATTCCTGCTCATGAAAATAATACATTTAGAATATATGTAAATATGTTCGCTAAAGATTTCTGCCATAACACACACACACACACACACACACACACACACACACACACACACACACACACACATATATATATATATATATGTATGTATGTATATATATATATATATATATATATATATTACATCCTAAAGGGTGTATGTACAGTAATAAAAATAAATAAGTATCCACATACAATTTTAAACAACTTTCAAAATGACTTCTATTGTCAAATTTGCTTCATTCTCTTGTTATCCTTTGCTGAAGGTACAGCATTGCACTACTGGCAGCTAGCGGAACACATCTATTTAGCCAATAGAGATAAATGTGTGCAGGCACAAATTATCAGCTAGCTCCCACTAGTGTAGGATATGTGTGTATTATTTTTCAACAAGGGATACCAAGAGAACAAAGCACATTTGAAACTAGAGGTGAATTTGAAAGTGTTTTAAAATATCATGCTCTATCTGAATCCTGCAACTTCAATGTTTACTTTCCTATCCCTTTAAAATATCCATTGATTGCAAATAAATACATATGATACTCTGATTAAATGTTATATTCGCAATTATTCCTGCTCAGAAAAATAATACATTTACAATATATACATAAGTTAGGGACATGTAAATATGTTTGCAATAGATTTCTCACTATATATATACCTGTATATATATTTTTAAATATATATATATATATATATATATATATATATATATATATGTGTGTGTGTATTGTATATACATAATAAAATATAAATATGTCGCTACTTGCTATATTCGCAATGAGTACTGCTCAGAAAAAGAATACATTTAAACTCTATACAATACTGTGCTAAAGAGAAATGTCTTGTTAGTTGACAGTAATGAAATGGTATAAATTAATTTGGGAAAAACCCGAATAGACGCGAGATCGATGACTGCTAGTTAACAACAGTCCGATGCTTTACGCACCGTACTTGACGCTCGTGTTTTTGACGGCTTTTTTTATAAATAAAGAGATTGTATTCAGATCCATGGCCACGATGTTTGGCGAGTGTATTGATGCCTGCGAATGCAACATAGTTGACACTTTGATAAATATCCTCCAAAGTCTCTACATTATCATCTGTATCATCATAAATATTTCCCTTATTATAGGTTTGAGGTCAGGTTTAATATACATGCAGATTCCTTAACACCTTTTATTCCATCTGTCCTTCCTAAATAAAGTATATCCCTCTAAGTTAACTGCCCAGTCATGTGAATCATCCCACCAATTTTCCTTTATACTGGTAATATCAAAGTCCTCTTGTGCAACTAAGGGCTCCAGCTCCCCCATTTTACACATCATGCTTCTTGCATTTGCTGGCATACATTTAATTTTCATATGTATTCTCCTGTACTTCGTGCGCTTTCCTCCAAAATTTCTAATGTGACATTTTCTAAGTGTACCCTTCAGTCATCCCTTCCTAGAGATATTCTAGGTGTGACATATTCACAGTCTGATTGTCTGTTCTATTATGCTTTGACTGACCCCCCCCCTTTTCCCTAGTTTAAAAGATTTTCTAAGTGTGCGACCATCATCTCCCCCAACACACCTGCACCAATGTCATTCAGATGCAATCAATCCTTACTGTACAAATTGTACCAAAGTAAAAGTCTGCCAAGTGCTCTAAAAAGTCAAACCCCTTATTTTTTCACCATGTTTTAAACTATGAACTAACTGACCTTATCTCCTTCTGCCTTACTGAGTTAGCACATGGCACTGGTAATATCTCTGCAAATATAACTTTGGAGGTCCTTGCTTTAAGCTTGTTACCTAACTCCCTGAAGTCATTTTTTAGGACACTCCATCTCCCGCTGATTCCTTCATTAATGCCAATAGGCACCATGACTACAGGATCAGACCCAGATCCCTCTAACAATCTATCAATATGCTCTACAATATGCATAACACAAGTCCCTGGAAGAAGGCAAACTGTTCTATTTAAGGGTTCTGGAAGACAACTATCAACCTTCGTCATAATAGAGTCTCCTACAACCAACATCTGCCTCAGGACCAGACTTGAATGCCCCTCTTCCATGACTGAAGGATTGTTCACAATAGTATGCCCCACATCCATGACTAAAGGACTGCTCACTATAGTATACTCCTCTTTCATGACTGAAGGACTGATAACTATACAAGGCAGAAAAGCCCTCTCTGATATTGCCACCCCTGGAATGACATCCCCAACATCTTCACTCAATCCTTCTAACTATGACCCAGCTACTTCCTGGAGACTCCCCATCTTAATTATCTTCATTCCCACTGCTAGAACCATGGACAACCTGCAGTCATATCCATTTCCCCTTCAAATGTCTGAATACCATGCAGTGTTGCAATTCATTCCTCCAGAGACAATATGCTAACACTTGCCACAGACATATAATCCCTGAAGCGGCTACTCCAGTGATGCAAACATATTGCAACCTGTACACTGAGTGAGAGTCTCACACATTCTTACTAAAAAGGTTTATCTTAAAAAATATAAAAGATTTATATTCACCTTTGGTTACTCAAATCCCTTGTTTGCCCAAACTCTCCATGGTTCTCAAACTCTTTACTTAAACAGAGAAGCTTATTTTAACAGAGATATTAAAGGCAGCAACCTCTCACAGAGCAGGCTTCCAGAGATACAGAGCTAAATGTATAGCTTTGGCCCAAACAGGTGAAACAAATCCCTCCCTTAATTACACACACAAGAAGATGGGGGGGGGGGGGACCAAACAGTTATATATGTGTATGTATGTTTACATGTGTTTATGTGTGTGCATATGTTTTATGTTTATGTGCATGTGCTTATGTGTATGTGTGCAGGTGTAATGTGTATATGAATGTGAGCATCTCTTTATGTGTATGCATTTGTGTGTGTATATGTGCATGTGTTTATGAGATAATGTATGCGTATATGTGTTAATGTGTTTGCATACGTGTATGTGTGCATGTGTTTGTGTGTGTGTGTGCGCATGTGTGTGTGCTTATGTGTTTTTATTTGTAAGCATATGTGTTAATGTGTCTGTGTACATGTGTTTATGTGTATGTGTGCATCTTTATTTGTGTGCATATGTGCGCATGTGTTTATACGTGTGTAGATACATGTGTATGTGCACATGTGTTAATGTCTGTGCATACTTTTGTGTGTGCATGTGTTTTTGTGTGCATTCTTGTGTGTATGTGTGCATATGTTTATGTGTGTACATACATGTGTGTATGAGTCACTGAGGGCCTTAAAAGGAGATTTAACTTCACAAAGCTTTGTATGACAATGTCTGCAGTATTGTAGGTTATAAAAAATACAGGTAAATTATGGAAGTCAAGAAAATCTAATTCTATTTCCTGTATAATCTCCATAGACACCTACATCAGTTTGCAATGAAAAATGTGCCCATGGATACAGAAAAGTTCCTTGGAAGGAATATCCTGTCTGCTGCTATGGTTGTTTGGCATGTGCAGAGGGAGAAATCTCCAACACAACAGGTGAATGAGTACTGTATAAATGGCCCACAATGCACTGCAGGTTATCTTAAGACATTAGACTGTAAAAACAATGGCTTAATTTACAATCTGAGTTTTTTTTAAAGTGTTTTCAGTTAAAGGGACTTTTCATTTTTAGACAATCACAATTAAGGCTTTTTGAAGATTTATCTGAACTTAAAATGTCTTATTGGCTTATGGAAAATGTTACATTATTAGCATGAAGCTGAAATGTTCTTCCCTATCTCAATGAATTTTCCCTGTACTTTTCAACAGGTTTTGGAGACCTTTTCACGTATCTAATTTGAAACCTAAAAGCACTTAATAAAATCCAAAATTGCCATTTTTACCTATTTGCAATCAGTATTCCTTGATGATTTTGAATAATTCTATTATATTGAGCATGCATAATACACTCTTGATTGCCATAGACACTGTCCACCTAGACTAAATAAAAAGTTTTATTGTAATAGGATGAGCCAGAACTGGAGCGGCAGCAAAGGCAGTCTTAAGACTATCAAAGGCCTTAATGGCAGTAGGTGACCAATGGAGTGGATCATTCTCTTTACGGGTCATGTCACTGAAGAACTGCAGATAACTTGTCAGGATCCATGGAGAACCCTGCAACGAGATAACATAACCTAGGAAGGTTACTTGAGTCTGATGGAACTCACATTTCTCGAGTTTACAAAATAGGCTGTTCTCACGTAGTCGCTGTTCTCACGTAGTCTCTGAAGAACCTGTGTAACATCAGAACGATGAGCCTCAAGTGTGGGTGAGTGTATGAGGATGTCCTCTAAGTACACCACAACACACTGTTGCAACATATCACGTAGGACATCATTAATAAATTCCTGAAAAACAGCAGGATCATTATATAGGCCAAAGGGCATTACAAGATACTCATAATGCCCGCTCCTGGTGTTAAATGCTGTTTTCCATTCATGGCCCTCTTTAATCCTAACGAGATTGTACGCTCCTCTCAAATCAAGGTTAGTAAAGACCGTAGCTCCCCTGAGGCGGTCAAAGAGTTCCGTAATAAGCGGAATAGGGTAAGCATTCTTAATGGTAAGACGATTAAGACCCTTAAAATCGATACATGGTCTTAACTCGCCACCCTTTTTCTTCACAAAGAAGAAGCCAGCCCCTGCAGGAGAGCAGGATTTGCGGATGATCCCCGCGACAGAGCATCAGCAACATACTCCTCCATAGCACAATTCTCTGGAACAGACAGAGGGTACACCTGGCCCCGAGGAGGAATGGCTCCGGTTTGCAGGTCAATGGCACAATCGTAAGACCGGTGAGGAGGCAACGTACTGGCACACACCTTGTCAAACACGTCTAGGAACTCTCGGTACTCCTCTGGCAATTGAGAAACCGAAGAAGTGCACAAGACTTTAACTGGTTTCCGAAGACAAGTGGAAATACATTGCGGGGACCACAACAAAATTTCAGACCTGCACCAGTCGAGACTGGGATTGTGCTTTTGGAGCCAGGGATAACCCAGAACAACCGGAAAATGCGGATAGTTTATCCCCTGCAACTGGATGGTTTCAAAATGGAGAGCCCCAACAGCCATGGACAACGGAGCAGTTTCATGAGTAACGTGTGCGGGCTGAAGGGGCCTGCCATCAATGGCCTCAATAGCAAGTGGAACGGACCGAGGCAAAACAGGAATGGAGTGCTTTGATACAAAAGCATTGTCAATGAAATAGCCCGCAGCACTGGAGTCAACAAGAGCCTGGGTGACTATAGAGTCCACCCAGGAAAGGACAACCATGACCAAAGGTTTCTCTTTAAGCGGTTCCGGGGACAAGGATAAACCACCCAAGGTCTGCCCCCAACAGGACCTTAGGTGTGAGCGTTTCCCGGCCGTGTAGGACAAGACTTCAAAAGGTGGCCCTGTAACCCACAATAGAGGCAGAGCCCCTCCCTCCTCCTAAAGGCCCTCTCCACCGCAGAGAGGCGCGTGAATCCCAGCTGCATTGGCTCAGCAGTACCTGGTGACTCGGGACCAGGAGGCATGGGAGGAGAGGGAGGCATAGGTGGGAATGAACACGTAGGAGACAATGGAACAGGAGGCTTCCGCAAGCGCTCCTTGAAAGAGGGCCTCTCTCTGAGTCTGATGTCAATTAGGATAAAAAAAGACACCAATTCCTCGAGTTCCTCAGGTAAATCTCTGGCAGCAACTTCGTCTTTAATCGCATCAGAGATCTAATGAAAGAAGGCGGCAAGCCGGCAACAAGGGCTTCATTGTTCCAACCTACCTCTGCGGCAAGCGTAAGGAACTCAATAGCATACTGAGCAACAGATCTTGTACCTTGCTGATGGACATGAGTCATTTAGCAGCAGAGGAGGAGTGAGCCGGAACATCAAATACCCTTTGAAAGGAGGCCACAAATTCAGGGTAATTTGAAATCACAGGTTTATTAGTCTCCCACAAGGGATAAGCCCAGGCAAGAGCTGTGTCAGAGAGTAACGAGATGAGAAATCCCACCTTAGCTCTGTCAGAGGAAAACGCCTGAGGTAACATCTCAAAGTAAATGCCCACCTGGTTCAAAAACCCTCTTCACTGAATAGGATCACCTCCATATCGCTGAGGTAGAGGTGCAGCACCGGACATGCTCCTGGTAGGCATAGGTGCAGCAGCGGAAATAGGAGCAGCCATAACTTGCGGGACACTTTTGTCCAAATGTGCAGTGCGAGTCAGCAGGGTTTGCAGGGCTAGTGCAAATTGATCCAAGCTGTGATCCTGTACATCCATCCTGGAAATGATGGCAGGTAAAGGTGGATTATTAGCACCATCAGGATTCATGGCCTTTGTTTAATGTCAGGGTGCCAGGAATCAGACTGAGACGAGAAGTGCAAAAATAATCACACCTTTATTAATAGCAAAAAATAATAAAAAAGTCCACAAATCAAATAACAAGCCAGGAATCAAAACCAGAGCTGGTAGTCAGACGAGCCGAGTCAGGAGCCAAAGTGAATAGTCAGACGAGCCGGAATCAGGAACAAGGAAAAACAGCACAGTCAGGAACAAGCCAGGGATCAGCAACCAGGAAGGACGTCAGGCAGCCAGGTAATACACAGGAACACTCACAAACAGGTCTGAGACAACGCAAAGGCAAAGCATACTGAACAGAGGCCCTTTAAATAATAAGTGATGACATCACAATTCTGAGACTGCATCCTGTCTCACATGGATGATGCACACCAGTCTTTCCATAAAAGGAAGTGCAGGAATTGAGCAGCATCCCCCATAATGCACCATAGTCAGGAAGAGAGGTGAATAAAATGGCTGCCAGCAGCACATGGCAAACACAACAGGGAAAAAACCCTGACAACTAGAACCGCCCTTGTTTTTCTGTACATTTGGCAGAGGTACCGGTTTGCACTTCACTCACTCTGCTTTATCTTCCTTACTTCTCTGCCCTCCTTTTTGCCATATTTGACTTTACTTTGTACATACATTTAACACTCTCAAATGTTTCTCTCCTCAGATTTCTTTCTGTTATGCCACCACACTTTCTCTTCATCCTTTCATTTTAACCATCCGCACACATCACTCATTCTCCCTCTTTCTCTTCCATGTCTCAGTCCCTTACCTTTTCTTTTCCCATCTTGTCTATGGGGCATATTTATCAAGCTCCGTATGGAGCTTGAGGCCCCTTGTTTCCAGCGAGCCTTCAGGCTCGCTGGAAACAGAAGTTATCAAGAAGTTATGAAGCAGCAGTCTAAAGACCGCTGCTCTTTAACTTGTCCGCATGCTCTGAGGCGGTGGACAGAAATCAACCCGATCGAATACGATCGGGTTGATTGACACCCCTTGCTAGCGGTCGATTGGTCACAAATCTGCAGGGGCGGCATTTTTGGAAATAAAAATAAAAAAGCTAAAATAATATAGTTGCATAAGTGTGAACACCCTTAAACTAATACTTTATTGAAGCACCTTTTGATTTTATTACAGCACTTAGTATTTTTGGGTATGAGTTTTTCAGCATGGCACATCTTGACTTGGCAAGATTTGCCCACTCTTCTTTGCAAAAACAATCTAAATCTGTCAGAATGCGAGAGCATCTCCTGTGCACAGCCCTCTTCAGATCACCCCACAGATTATGAATTGGATTCAGGTCTGGGCTCTGGCTGGGCCATCCCAAAACTTTAATCTTCTTCTGGTGAAGTCATTCCTTTGTTGATTTGGATGTATGCTTTGTGTCGTTGTCATGCTGAATGATCAAGTTCCTCTTCATGTTCAGCTTTCTAGCAGAAGCCTGAAAGTTTTGTGCCAATACTGTCTGGTATTTGGAACTGTTCATTATTCCCTCTACCTTGACTAAGGCCCCTGTTCCAGCTGAAGAAAAATAGCCCCAAAGCATGATGCTGACATCACCATGCTTCACTGCGGGTATGGTGTTTTTTTGGTTATATGCAGTGTTGTTTTTGAGCCAAACATATCTTTTGGAATTATGGCCAAAAAGTTCAACTTTGGTTTCATCAGACCAGAACATCTTTTGCAACATGCTTTTGGGAACTTCAGATGTGTTTCTGCAAAATTTAGCTGGGCTATTTAGCCGGGCTTGGATGTTTTTTTTTGTAAGAAAAGGCTTCCGTCTTGCCACTCTACCCCATAGCCCAGACATATGAAGAATATGGGCGATTGTTGTCACATGTACCACACAGCCAGTACTTGCCAGATATTCCTGCAGCTCCTTTAATATTGCTTTAGGCCTCTTGGCAGCCTCCCAGACCAGTTTTATTCTCATCTTTTCATCAATTTTGGAGGGACATCCAGTTCTTGGTAATGTCCCTGTTGCACCATATTTTCTTCACTTGATGATGACTGTCTTCACTGTGTTCCATGGTATATATAATGCCTTGGAAATTCTTTTGTACAGTTCTCCTGACTGATACCTTTTAACAATGAGATCCCTCTGATGCTTTGGAAGCTCTCTGCGGACCATGGCTTTTGCTGTAGGATGCGACTAACAAAATCTCAGGAAAGACCAACTAGAGCAGCTGAACTTTATTTGGGGTTAATCAGAGGCACTTTAAATGATGACAGGTGTGTACTGACTCCTATTTAACATGATTTTGAATGTGATTGCTTAATTCTGAACACAGCTACATCCCCAGGTATAAAAGGGTGTTCACATTTATGCAACCATATTATTTTTTTATTTTATTTTTATTTCCCTTTACCTAAAAGATTTCAGTTTGTTTTTCAATTGAGTTGTACAGTTTATAGGTCACATTAAAGGTGGAAAAAGTTCTGAAATGATTTATCTTTATCTCATTTTTTTACATCACAGAAACCTGACATTTTAACAGGGGTGTGTAGACTTTTTATATCCACTGTATATATATATATATATATAAATGCAGTTAGGATTTATTTGTGTATATATTGTCACAAATGTATTATTTATTATTTTTAGTTTTTGGAATTTATATACGTATATGAGAATAAAAATATACGTTACTCTCCTGAACCCAGTGAAATTATATAAATTATATTCATTATTGTTAGTCTAAGCTACCTAAATGATTTAAGTAGATTTCTGTAATATCATGGGACGTATATGCAAAAAATAGTTTTTTGGTATATTTGTAAATTCACTTTGAAACCCGTCCTCGCTGCTGTACATATACAATTATTGTTTAAGATGACAAACTATTAGTTAACATTTAGTTTATGGCGTGATGGCCTAAACAATATAACTATTTACATTTTTTTACGCATATTGTTACCAAAATGTACTAAAAGATGGATACATTTAATTAATGTGGAGCAAAAATGTTGCAATCCCTGTTTAAAAATGGACACCACAGATACATTGCTAACATTTCACCCTATACGTCTGAGGAGCTGACATGAATAAATAAGTAGTGACCAATCCGATTGAGATACACGGCCTGACAAAGCCTGATTCAAATTTACCAAGCGCGGGTGAAACGCGTGTAGCAGAAGTGTAGGGGGTATCAGCTGAACCCCCTTGAATCTAACCAGATGACAGTCTTTAGTGGATGGATATAGAGGGCGAGACTGTTGACCCCTGTGCAACTATTTTCCGGAACCCGGTATTCACATGGGTGAGTGATCTAAATCGACATTTAGCGGGACAAGCTGGAACAAACATCAGCGTCTTCAGATAATTTAAAGGTACAGTACAGACCGTCCAAGGATGGGTCAGGTATGTGAAAGAGCCTGATACAGGTATCCTTAAGCCTTTTTAAAGCTGAATTACTGGGACCTTGGCCCTTATCACCCTAGTGATCTGGTTGCAATGACACTACCTAAATATTGGGACTTTGCTTAAATAAATGCGGAATGTTGAATGAGTTCTCCGCGTCACAGGGGTAATACGAAGATCAACAGCTCCCTCTATTTTTCCAGTATCTCCTATGTCCGTATAATTCTATCCACCCAAGGAGGACTTTTTTGTTCTTGATCTTATGATCTCAACTGTTTTATTCTCAAGAGGTCCAATAAATGTGCACATTTTCCTAGACACTAGTAGTAATATCATTATACCTCCCGGGATGGTAATGTTAACATAAGGATTTTTATGACTAGCGATTCTGTGTTAATTTTTTGGTACTGTGGTTTAAAGTGGTAAATTAATAAATGTTCATATATAGTACGGTTACGGTTCTAAATCGTTGTGTTTTTCTCCCTCTGTCTGACTACCCCCTTTTTTCTGAGTTTTGCTTAATGTTGGCATTACAAATCAGTGCTGGCTATAATAGACTTGCTGGTTCTTATGAACCTATTTCTTTATTTAATTCATATATATATATATATATATATATATATATATATATATATATATATATACCTGTGTAGTGTGTAAAAAAGAATTAAGCAAAATGCTTTTTTATGTTATATATGAGATTAACTTGTTTCCATTGGCTACTTAGAGTTTCCTATAATGAAGATCTAGTAAAAGTTAGTGATACATGAACATTAAGGAAAACGCAGCTATAAAAAAAAATTAAAAGCTTTGAAATGTGTATCCAGTTGTAAGCCAGGATATAATTATGTAATCTGAGAAATTTCATGAAATCTAATAGATGCTCAGTATCCTGTAGAAAAAGCTAAATATCTACCAGAGGAACACAATGTTTTTAAATGGTTTATATGGGTACAAATGAGGGCTGTGGTTTTGTGAGAAACAGAAAGAAAGAAAATATATTCTGTACGAAAAACAAATGTTGAGAACATATTGATAAAAGAAGAGAATAAAGTTTTAGAAAAAAAAAGAGAGAAAACTGCTTAAAAGGGCAGAATGAAAGTAATAAACTAGGGTGTTGATGGTGCAATCAATAATTAGGAGAAGCAAGGAAGATAAGAGACAATTCTAAAATAAATCAAAGCTCCGATTACAGAACTCACTTATTGAGACAGTCAGTTTAAGATAAACATCTGCAGCCTATAAAACACCGGCCTCTGAAACAAGCAACCATTAAAAAAAATAATAATAAAATAATTGACCCCCTTTAAAGGTAAGGAAAGAGGGATATGGTCAGCGCTAAAAGCTTAAAGAACACTACAAATCACAATAAAAGTCAATCGCCTAGATTACAAGTCTTGCATTAAAAAGCAGCATTGAGAGGTCCAAACTCGAGAATACCGCAAATCCACTTACGTCAATTGTGTATCCTATCTTTTTAATGGGATTTGCCTAACGCCGGTATTACGAGTCTTTGAAAAAGTGAGCGGTAGACCCTCTCCTGTCAAGACTCCTAACGCATTTAAAAGTCAGTAGTTAAGAGTTTTATGGGTTAACGCCGTAACATTAAACTCTTAACTAAAGTGCTAAAAAGTACACTAACACCCATAAACTACCTATTAACCCCTAAACCGAGCCCGTCCCCCCACATTGCAAACACTTAAATACATTTTTTAAACCCTAATCTGCCGACCGGACATCGCCGCCACTTCAATAAATATATTAACCCCTAAACCGCCGCACTCCCACCTTGCAAACATTAGTTACATTTTATTAACCCCTAATCTGCCGTCCCTAACATCGCCGACACCTACCTACATTTATTAACCCCTAATCTGCCGACCCCAACGTCGCCACAACTATACTAAATGTATTAACTCCTAAACCTAAGTCTAACCCTAACCCTAACACACCCCTAACTTAAATACAATTTAAAATAATCTAAATAAATATTACTATCATTACCTAAAGTATTCCTATTTAAAACTAAATACCGATAAAATAAATCCTAAGCTAGCTACAATATAACTAATAGTTTCATTTGTATCTAGCTTATGGTTTATATTTATTTTACAGGCAACTTTGTATTTATTTTAACTAGGTAGAATAGTTATTAAATAGTTATTAACTATTTAATAACTTCCTAGTTAAAATAAAGGCACATATACCTGTAAAATAAATCCTAACCTAAGTTACAATTACCCCTAACACTACACTATCATTAAATAAATTACCTAAATTAACTACAGTTAAATACAATTAAATTCAATAAACTAAATTACGAGAAAAAAAAACACACTAAATTACAGAAAATAATAAAATAATTACAATTTGTTTAAACTAATTGCACCTAATCTAATCCCCCTAATAAAATAAAAAAGCCCCCCAAAATAATAAAAATCCCTACCCTATACTAAAATACAAACAACCCACCACCCACACACCCAGCCCTACTCTAAAACCCACCCAATCCCCCCTTAATAAAACCTAACACTACCCCCTTGAAGATCACCCTACCTTGAGATGTCTTCACCCAACCGGGTAGAAGTTGTCCTCCAGACGGGTAGAAGACTTCATCCTATCCGGGCAGAAGAAGTCCTCCAGATGGCCAGAAGTCTTCATCCAGGCGACATCTTCTATCTTCATCCATCCAGAGCGGAGCGGGTCCATCGTCAAGAAATTTGACGCAGAGCATCCTCTTCTTCTGACGACTAACACTAAATGACGGTACCTTTAATTGACGTCATCCAAGATGGTGTCCTTTCAATTGCAATTGGCTGATAGATTAGAATTCAATCAGCCAATAGAATGTGAGCTCAATCCTATTGGCTGATTGGATCAGCCAATAGGATTGAAGTTCAATCCTATTGCCTGATTGCATCAGCCAATAGGATTTTTTCTACCTTAATTCCGATTGGCTGATAAAATTCTATCTGCCAATCGGAATTCAAGGGACACCATCTTGGATGACGTCACTTAAAGGTACCGTCATTTAGTGTTAGTTGTCGGAAGAAGAGGATGCTCCGCGTCAGATGTCTTGAAGATGGACCGGCTCCGCTCCGGATGGATGAAGATAGAAGATGCCGTCTGGATGAAGACTTCTGGCCATCTGGAGGACTTCTGCCCGGATAGGATGAAGTCTTCTGCCTGTCTGGAGGACCACTTCTGCCCGGTTGGGTGAAGACGTCTCAAGGTAGGGTTATCTTCAACGGGGGTAGTGTTAGGTTTTATTAAGGGGGGGATTGGGTGGGTTTTAGAGTAGGGTTGGGTGTGTGGTGGTGGGTTGTAATGTTGGGGGGGTATTGTCTTTTTTTTTTTACAGGTAAAAGAGCTGATTACTTTGGGGCAATGCCCCACAAAAAGCCCTTTTAAGGTCTATTTGTAATTTAGTATAGGGTAGGGATTTTTATTATTTTGGGGAGCTTTTTTATTTTATTAGGGGGATTAGATTAGGTGTAATTAGTTTTAAAAAATTTAATTATTTTATTATTTTCTGTAATTTAGTGGGGGTTTTTTTCCGTCTTTTAGTTTATTGAATTTAATTGTAATTAATTGTAGTTAATTTAGGTAATTTATTTAATGATAGTGTAGTGTTAAGTGTAATTGTTATTATTTTACAGGTATTTTTGTCTTTATTTTAACTAGGATGTTATTAAATAGTTAATAACTATTTAATAACTATTCTACCTAGCTAAAATAAATACAAAGTTACCTGTAAAATAAAAATAAACCCTAAGATAGATACAATGTAACTATTAGTTATATTGTAGCTATCTTATGGTTTATTTTATAGGTAAGTATTTAGTTTTAAATAGGAATAATTTATTTCGATTTATTTAAATTATATTTAAGTTAGAGGGTGTTAGGGTTAGGGTTAGACTTAGATTTAGGGGTTAATAACTTTATTATAGTGGCGGCGACATTGGGGGTGGCAGATTAGGGGTTAATAATTGTAGGTTGGTGTCCTCGATATTGGGGGCGGCAGATTAGGGGTTAATAAATAAAATGTAGGTTGCGGCGATGTTGGGGGCAGCAGATTAGGGGTTCATAAGAATAATGTAGGTGGCGGCGGTGTCCAGAGCGGCAGATTAGGGGTTAATAATATAATGTAGGTGTCAGCGATAGCGGGGGCAGCAGATTAGGGTTTAATAAGTGTAAGATTAGGGGTGTTTAGACTGGGGGTTCATGTTAGGGTGTTAGGTGTAGACATAAATTGTATTTTCTCATAGGAATCAATGGGGCTGTGTTAGGAGCTGAACGCTGCTTTTTTGCAGGTGTAAGTTTTTTTTTCAGCCGGCTCTGCCCCATTGATTCCTATGGGGAAATCGTGCACTAGCACGTTTTGCCAGTTTACCGCTACCGTAAGCAACGCTGGTATTAAGGAGAAATGTGGAGCAAAATCCTGCTCTATGCTCACTTTTTTGCGGATAATGCCAGGTTTAAAAAAAAAACCCGTAATACCAGCGTTACTGTAGGTGAGCGGTAAGGAAAAACTGTGCATTAGCCACGCACACCATTACCGACAAAAACTCGTAATCTAGCCGAATATGTTTAATAAAATTAAATTAAATTAACAAGTGTTAAATAGTAAAAGTGTTCAATAGTTAAAGAAAAATGCCATATACTGGTTACTATATAAAATATCAGTGACCGGTCACTCAATATTGGTAATCTAAAATCACACTAAAAAGATTATCTAAAATCACTATACACTGCTGCTAAATAGATAGTGATATTAGCTCCAAAATATTCGCACCATAAAATGAGTAATATTATAATAGCTACTGCTATAAGTTAGTGGGTAATCATAAAAACAAGTAGCAACAAATGTTACAATAAGAAACAAAGCAGTCCATTAGATACAATGGGGCATATGTATCAAGGTCTGGCGGACCTGATCCGACACTGCGGATCAGGTCCGCCAGACCTCGCTGAATACGGCGAGCAATACGCTCTCCATATTCAGCATTGCACCAGCAGCTCACAAGAGCTGCTGGTGCAACGCCGCCCCCTGCAGACTCGCGGCCAATCAGCAGGGGGTGTCAATCAACCCTCAGAGCAGGCGGACAGGTTATGGAGCAGCGGTCTTTGTGACCGCTGCTTCATAACTGCTGTTTCCATTCGGAGCTTGATACATATGCCCCAATGTGTCCGTGTGCTGAGATTTGAAAGGTATGACTTAGAAAACGGTCAGTTTATCCCTTACAACAGTTCTGGCAATCTAGGCCATCAGATCTCCCACTTTGCGGGTATAAGGGAAACGTGAATTCAATACCGGGAGGTCTTATAATACCTTTCCAATATGTGACTGTCTCGGTCTTGTAGTGTTAAGACAATTGCTTTAATCTTCATATATATCTCTCCGTATCTTACCCGCCTTCTCGGGTGGTCCCCTTTAAAGGTAATAATCATGTTTTCTTAATTCTTACAGATGCTGAAACCTGTATAAAATGTCCAGAAGATCAATGGTCCAATGATGAGAGAACTCTGTGCATCAGAAAGACAGTGGAATTCCTTTCATTTGAAGACACATTAGGGATTGTCCTCACTTTAGTCTCCGTCTTCTGCTGTATTGTCACTATTGCTGTCCTTGTAATTTTCTTTAAACATCACACAACTCCTGTAGTAAAAGCCAACAACCAAAACCTCAGCTACACCCTCCTCCTCTCCCTCATGTTGTCTTTTCTCTGCTCCTTACTGTTCATTGGATGTCCTGTGCAGGTGTCCTGCCTACTCAGACAAGTGGCCTTTGGGATAATTTTTACTGTTTCTGTCTCTTCTGTGCTGGCAAAATCAGTCACTGTTGTAATTGCCTTCAATGCCACCAAACCTGACAGCAAGATAAAGAAGTGGGTGGGAACCCGAGAGTCCATCCATCTGGTCCTTCTCTGCTCTCTAGGTCAGACTATGATCTGCACGCTGTGGTTGGCTCTCTACCCACCATATCCAGACTATGACACTCAGTCTTACATTAGGAAAATGATATTACAATGTAATGAGGGTTCTGTCACTGCATTCTACCTTGTGATAGGCTACATAGGATTTCTTTCTACAGTCAGTTTCTTTGTGGCTTTCCTGGTTAGGAAGTTACCTGCCAGTTTCAATGAGGCTCAGATGATCACATTCAGCATGCTGGTGTTCTGCAGTGTTTGGATCTCTTTCATTCCAACACACCTTAGCACCAAAGGCAAATACATGGTAGCCGTAGAAATATTTGCCATCCTGGCTTCTAGTGCAGGGCTTCTGGGCTGTATATTCATTCCTAAGTGCTACATTATATTATTTAAACCTGAATTAAACACCAAGGTACATATGCTAAATAAACATTAATTTGCTGATATATTTAGCTACTGGTGTCACTGGCTTCTATAAAAGTTTACATGAGAATAAATACAGGAGATGTCACATTTGCTGTCAAAGGCCTAGATAACAAGTGGAGAGCTATTGATAGTGCAGGGTTTGCTATCAGTATCCAGTACAGTTTATGACTACACTTGCTAAAGGAGCAGGGTAGTCAAGCAAAAAAGAGATGCTTATATACACTGATATGATATCTTCATTATTTATTATTGAATCATAATTACTGTGCCATGAAAGACTAACAGTACTGTATGTTAAAAATTAACCTTTATTATTATCATTAAAAAGACAGCTATTGTGGATGATAGTACTGCCCTAAAGAGTTAAAAACACTCTCACTGTGTTAGGTGAATGTTTCAGCATGAGCTTATTATGCTAAAAAATTACAATTTATCTTAGTGCCTCTGAACAGCAATAGATTGCAAATGGAAAATCACTAAAAAGCTATTATCAATAGCAAAAGCCTATTGGGCATCTAGGTTGTTAGACTCTTTATATTCAAAAGAGTATGTGCTTATTTACTTTGTGCTTGAGCTCTGAATTTGTTGTGTGCCCTATTACACACTATATCTACTATGATATCAAGGTATACACAATAATAATAATAGTGTGCTCACGGTGGTAGCAAACTGAAGGTAGCAGATAAAAATAATTAACTGTTAAATATAATTTATTTTACCTCTGGTATATAGTAGGTGAGTTTTAAAACAGTATCAAGTTGGAAATTATATTGTATTGTTAACTAACCACTCCGTTAGGTAGCACTGATTGTGATGTTGTATTTCACAATCTTACTCCCAATACTTAAGGATGATACCAGGAATAAGGTAAATGGTACTGCAGGGTGTGCTAAAGGTTATCTTGAAAGATATAAAATAAAAAATCAGCTGTTATTTGCGCTCAGTATATATTACCTTGAATATAGATATAATTACTGGTCACTTATTCATATGATTCCCCTTAGTGTGGGGCTATTAAATATTTACCAGTAATGTGACTATTATGCAAATATATAAATTACTGTGTGGCTAGATTAAATCTTAACCATAGTTAAAGCGCTGGTTCTTTAAGGTGTTAATATTTACTGGAGTTAAATCCTGTCAGTATCGGCGTAATACTGAAACTGTGAAAATAGGACAACATGAGAAAAAGCAGTATCTTGCTTATGCAGAGTGCTTAATATTACTCAGAAGATAAATTAACATTGATATAGTTAACAACGTAGCAAAGTAATGTTTTAAGCGTGCTTGCTAATAATCTTAAATCAACATATGGTTTGTATAATCTTCATTTGCGCCCTTGCTGGGCGTTAACAACTAAGTCTTATGCTAAGTTTTTTTTATAGTAAAGCATGCTTATGTATCTAGTTTTAACAACAAGTGAGGCCAGTTTAAAAATAGAAGAGACCTCTGACGCGGCGTTTCTCTAACGCTTCCTCAGAGGGGTACCAGTAATTATATCTATATTCAAGGTAATATATACTGAGTGCAAATAACAGCTGATTTTTTATTTTATATCTTTCAAGATAACCTTTAGCACACCCTGCAGTACCATTTACCTTATTCCTGGTATCATCCTTAAGTATTGGGAGTAAGATTGTGAAATACAACATCACAATCAGTGCTACCTAACGGAGTGGTGAGTTAACAATACAATATAATTACCAACTTGATACTGTTTTAAAACTCACCTACTATATACCAGAGGTAAAATAAATTATATTTAACAGTTAATTATTTTTATCTGCTACCTTCAGTTTGCTACCACCGTGAGCACACTATTATTATTATTGTGTATACCTTGATATCATAGTAGATATAGTGTGTAATAGGGCACACAACAAATTCAGAGCTCAAGCACAAAGTAAATAAGCACATACTCTTTTGAATATAAAGAGTCTAACAACCTAGATGCCCAATAGGCTTTTGCTATTGATAATAGCTTTTTAGTGATTTTCCATTTGCAATCTATTGCTGTTCAGAGGCACTAAGATAAATTGTAATTTTTTAGCATAATAAGCTCATGCTGAAACATTCACCTAACACAGTGAGAGTGTTTTTAACTCTTTAGGGCAGTACTATCATCCACAATAGCTGTCTTTTTAATGATAATAATAAAGGTTAATTTTTAACATACAGTACTGTTAGTCTTTCATGGCACAGTAATTATGATTCAATAATAAATAATAAAGATATCATATCAGTGTTTATAAGCATCTCTTTTTTGCTTGACTACCCTGCTCCCTTAGCAAGTGTAGTCATAAACTGTACTGGATAGTATCATTAATGCTTACGCACTGCTCCCTGTGTGTTCAATAATAATTGCTGACACAACACATATAATATATTGCAAAACACCCAAGGAGAAATCTTATAAACCAACTACTGCAATTAGGTTAAAAAAAAATAATTTTTTTTTTCTTTTGCTATCAGTATCGCTGGACCATCCAACACATAACAGCGCTAAAAAGCTAGTCTGATCTGAAGTAAACTGTTAGGGCTAGAAAAAAGTATAAAAAAACACATGTATAATGTACTAAGATAAAGTATTACACTCATAAATAAAAATATTAAGTATAAGTATGTTTATTATTAAAATAAATGTAAAAAAAAGGTTTCAAAGGGATACGGCATATAGAAAGGTGTTTGACTTTGTTTATTTGTCCACATATACATGGTTATAAACATAGTACACACACACACACACAGACACACACATATATATATATATATATATATATATATATATATATATACACACACAAATATCTACACATTTATATAAACTTCTGAGTAATTTCTAGTCCAACACCCTGAAACATATAATCTCTTAAAATCAAATACCTATGTTATTTACTTAGAAGAAAATGTTTTCTTTAATACATGTGGTGAGAGTCTATGATACTTTACTCTTGCTCTACTACTAGGAGAAGGCAAAGATTCCCAAACCCCAAGAGCTCTATACATCACACATACCTTAGTCTTTACTTTGCCTCTATTAGAGGTGGTGGAAGTATGAGTATGTGCATTAGTTGAAGTATGAAGATGTGTAGTGTTCTTCATTGAAAGGGTCTTTTGTCTATGTGAGGCCCAGTTCCCTCAGAGTACAGTGCTTGTCAGAACAACATAATTGGAGTATGGTCTTTGATACTACTGTTTTGCCTCATGGTAAACCCTTTACAGGCCCTCTGTAAATTCGGTCGAAGGATTCATCTTCTGCCTCTCTTTACAGATCGACGATATACACCTATCTCCATTACCTCTGCTAAAATGTTTCAGTACTGGTTTGGCTGGCTGCTACTCTGTTAGTGGACGAGTGTCTATGGGTAAGTACATTTTTACTCTATATGTATAGACACTCATGTGGCTTTATTTATGGGCACTTTCTATTTTAGAAATTTATCTATATAAGTATGTAATTTTTGCCAGAACGCTTTTTGGCTTGGCATTCTCTCGCTGCCATCTTCTCCCGTAGGGTCAAAATTTGTATTTCCCTTTCCTCAAGAGCTTGCTTTAATTATTTTTGTGCATTACTTTTTGTTTTTTGCTATTATGGAGCAGCACAAATCTGTCCCTGTACACCTTCCTACTAACATTATGTGTGTTTATTGTAAATCAGCTGAAGTGTCTTCTTCAGCTCATTTATGTGGCTCATGTTTAGATTTGTTATCACATTATGATCAATCTATGTTTTCTAATGTTTCTCAGGGTTGTATTGCACCTAACAATCTGTTCATTACCGATTGATGCTGATGGATTTCCTCCAGCTATGAAGATGTTTATTATTTCAGCAATTAAGCAAGCACAAGCTGCCTTGCCACGTTCTAACAAGTGTAAAAAGTCAGTTCTAGTATTACGTTCTACTAGTAATGAGTGTCCTGATACTGGGGAAACTGTTGTATTGTCAGATGGGGAGGTTTCCTCTGACAGTGAGGATTCCTTACCTGATGTTGAGCCTGATAATACCTCTTTTCTATATAAAATTTAATTAAGCTGTTCTCTTTTAAAGAAGGGTTTTACATACCTTTCAATTTTAGAGCCCTATGCCTACTGATGTAAAACCCTGCAGTCATTTAAATTCGGTCTATGGGGCATATTTATTTATTCATCAGGCCCCTTGTCTAAAGACCGCTGCTCCATAACGTGTCTGCCTGCTCTGAGGCAGCGGACAGAAATCAACCCGATCAAATACGATTGACACCCCCTGCTAGCAGCTGATTGGCCGTGAATCTGGAGGGGCTGGCCTTGCATCAGCAGTTCACAAGAACTGCTGGAGCATTGATAAATCTCAACAGCGTATGTGCAGCAATGTGCAGCAGACATGATACGCTACTTTGTATCATGTCCGCTCGCACATTGATACATATACCCCTATAAATCTGTGTCTTATCTCCCTGAGATTTTTCCTGTTCCTGATGCTGTTTCTGATTTAATTTTCAATGAATGCTCGAAATCATGTGTGTCTTTTATTCCTTCTGCAATGATTAAAAAGTTATACCCTTTACCATCTGCTAATCTTCAGCTATTGGAATCAATTCCTAAGGTAGACAGGTCTACTTTACTCTAGATAAAAGTACTACTATTCCTCTGGAAGACAGCACCTCTTTTAAAGTCCTTCTTGATAGAAAATTATAATCTTTTCTAAGAATGCCCTTTTTGCACTCTGGTTATATTCTTAGACCTGCTGTTTCTATTGCTGATGTATCTGCAGCTGACTCTTATTGGTTAGATAGTCTTGTTCAGCAGTTTTCTACTAATCCAGTAACTTCTAATCTGCTGAATTTGCTGAAACATACAAACGCTTTCATCGGTGATGATATATTTGATATTATGAAAATCAATGTTAAAAGTATGTCTCTGTATATTCTTTCCAGGAGGGTCTTGTGGCTTAAGTCCTGGAATGCTGATTTATATTCTATTATTTCTAATGTTAATAGAGGTAAATGTACTTTTCTTCCTCAAGACAAGGGGGGGTAGTTATCAAGCCGTCTACTTTTCTGACTTCGCCGGCCCAATACGTCCGCCTAAGCTCGCCTACCTTCGCCGCCGCGGACCTGAAAAAATACGCCTAAGTTATCAAATAAAGCTGTCAAAAAGCCGCGGGGCGATGAGCAGCGGACTGTGACAGTTATCACTCATTCCGATCTCGCTGCCCTTCGGCTTTTTCCCAGCTTTATTGCTAGCCTGTCACTAAGCACTCACACTAAACTACACTGTTCTACCCCCTATACCGGCGCCCCCGGAGCCTCCCGCAACTCAATAAAGTTACTAACCCCTAAACCGCCGCTCCTAGACCCCGCCGCAACTCTTATAAATGTATTAACCCCTAAACCGCCGCTCCTAGACCCCGCCGCAACTCTTATAAATGTATTAACCCCTAAACCGCCGCTCCATGAACCCGCTGCAACCTATATTAAACCTATTAACCCCTATCCTGCCCCCCCCTACACCGTCGCCACCTATAATAAATTTTATAACCCCTAATCTGCCCCCCCTACACCGTCGCCACCTATAATAAATTTATTAACCCCTATCCTGCCCCCCACTACGCCGCCGCCACTGTCATAAAATTATTAACCCCTAAACCTAAGTCTAACCCTAACCCAAACGCCCCCCTAACTTAAATATTAATTAAATAAATCTAAATAAATTAACTCTTATTAAGTAAATGAATCCTATTTAAAACTAAATACTTACCTTTAAAATAAACCCTAATATAGCTACAATATAAATAATAATTATATTCTAGCTATTTTAGGATTTATTTTTATTTTACAGGTACCTTTCAATTTATTTTAACCATGTACAATAACTATTAAATAGTTATTAACTATTTAATAGCTTACCTAGCTAAAATAAAGAGAAATGTACCTGTGAAATAAATCCCTAACCTAAGTTACAATTACACCTAACACTACACTATACTTTAATAAATTATTCCTATTTTAAAAATAAATACTTACCTGTAAAATAAACCCTAAGATAGCTACAATATAATTAATAATTATATTATAGCTATCTTAGGATTTATATTTATTTTACAGGTAACTTTGTATTATTTTAGCTAGTTAGAATAGTTATTAAATAGTTATTAACTATTTAATAACTACATAGCTAAAAGAAATACAAAAATTACCTGTAAAATAAATCCTAACTTAAGTTACAATTAAACCTAATACTACACTATCATTAAATTAATTAAATAAATTAAATACAAATAACACAATTAAATACAATTACATAAACTAACTAAAGTACAAAAAATAAAAAAAGCTAAGTTACAAAAAATAAAAAAATAAGTTACAAACATGTTACAAATATTACAACAATTTTAAGCTACTTACACCTAATCTAAGCCCCCTAATAAAATAACAACCCCCCCCCAAATAAAAAAATGCCCTACCCTATTCTAAATTAAAATAAATTTCAAAGCTCTTTTACCTTACCCAGCCCTTAAAAGGGCCATTTGTGGGGGCATTCCCCAAAGAAAACAGCTCTTTTGCCTGTAAAAGAAAAATACAACCCCCCCCCAACATTAAGAACCCACCACCCACATACCCCTAATCTAACCTAAACCCCCCTTACAAAAACCTAAACACTAATCCCCCTGAAGATCATCCTACCTTGAGTCGTCTTCACTCAGCCGAGCCACCGATGGAACTGAAGAGGACATCCGGAGCGGAAGAAGTTAATCCTCCAAGCGGCGCTGAAGAAATCTTCCATCCGATGAAGTCATCTTCCAAGCCGGGTCTTGAATCTTCCTTCCGCGACGCGGAACCACCTTCTTCACCGACGGACTACGACGAATGACGGCTCCTTTAAGAGGGACGTCATCCAAGATGGCGTACCCCTCAATTCCGATTGGCTGATAGGATTCTATCAGCCAATCGGAATTAAGGTAGGAAAAATCTGATTGGCTGATGGAATCAGACAATCAGATTGAGCTCGCATTCTATTGGCTGTTCCGATCAGCCAATAGAAATGCGAGCTCAATCTGATTGGCTGATTGGATCAGCCAATCGATTGAACTTGAATCTGATTGGCTGATTCCATCAGCCAATCAGATTTTCCTACCTTAATTCCGATTGGCTTGATAGAATCCTATCAGCCAATCGGAATTGAGGGGGACGCCATCTTGGATGACGTCCCTTAAAGGAGCAGTCATTCGTCATAGTCCGTCGGTGAAGAAGGTGGTTCCGCATCGGCGGAAGGAAGATTCAAGACCCGGCTTGGAAGATGACTTCGCCCGGATAGAAGACCTCTTCAGCGCCTCTTTGAAGATGACATCGGCCGGATCGAAGACTTTTCTTCAGCGCCGCCTGGATGATGACTTCATCGGATGGAAGATTTCTTCAGCGCCGCTTGGAGGATTAACTTCTTCCGCTCGCGGATGTCCTCTTCAGTTCCATCGGTGGCTCGGCTGAGTGAAGACGACTCAAGGTAGGATGATCTTCAGGGGATTAGTGTTAGGTTTTTGTAAGGGGGGTTTGGGTTAGATTAGGGTATGTGGGTGGTGGGTTTTAATGTTGGGGGGGTTGTATTTTTCTTTTACAGGCAAAAGAGCTGTTTTCTTTGGGGCATGCCCCCACAAATGGCCCTTTTAAGGGCTGTAAGGTAAAAGAGCTTTGAAATTTATTTAATTTAGAATAGGGTAGGGCATTTTTTTATTTTGGGGGGTTTGTTATTTTATTAGGGGGCTTAGATTAGGTGTAAGTAGCTTAAAATTGTTGTAATATTTGTAACATGTTTGTAACTTATTTTTTTATTTTTTGTAACTTAGCTTTTTTTATTTTTTGTACTTTAGTTAGTTTATGTAATTGTATTTAATTGTAGTTATTTGTAGTTAATTTATTTAATTAATTTAATGATAGTGTAGTATTAGGTTTAATTGTAACTTAAATTAGGATTTATTTTACAGGTAATTTTGTATTTCTTTTAGCTATGTAGTATTAAATAGTTAATAACTATTTAATAACTATCCTAACTAGCTAAAATAAATACAAAGTTACCTGTAAAATAAATATAAATCCTAAGATAGCTATAATATAATTATTAATTATATTGTAGCTATCTTAGGGTTTATTTTACAGGTAAGAATTTATTTTTAAATAGGAATAATTTATTAAAGTATAGTGTAGTGTTAGGTGTAATTGTAACTTAGGTTAGGATTTATTTTACAGGTACATTTCAGTTTCTTTTAGCTAGGTAAGCTATTAAATAGTTAATAACTATTTAATAGCTATTGTACATGGTTAAGAATAAATTGAAAGGCACCTGTAAAATAAAAAATAAATCCTAAGATAGCTAGAATATAATTATTATTTATATTGTAGCTATATTAGGGTTTATTTTAAAGGTAAGTATTTAGTTTTAAATAGGATTCATTTACTTAATAAGAGTTAATTTATTTAGATTTATTTAATTAATATTTAAGTTAGGGGGGGCGTTAGGGTTAGTGTTAGACTTAGGTTTTGGGGTTAATAATTTTATGACAGTGGCGGCGGCGTTGTGGGGGGCAGGATAGGGGTTAATAAATTTATTATAGGTGGCGACGGTGTAGGGGGGCAGATTAGGGGTTAATAAATTTATTATAGGTGGCGACGGTGTAGGGGGGGGCAGGATAGGGGTTAATACATTTAATATAGGTTGCGGGCGGGTTCAGGGAGCGGCCGGTTAAGGGGTTAATACATTTATTATAGTTGCGGTGGGCTCCGGGAGCGGCGGGTTTAGGGGTTAATATGTATAGTAGTAGCTTGCGGTGGGCTCCGGCGGCGGTGTAGGGGGGGTCAGATTAGTGGTGTTTAGACTCGGGGGTACATGTTAGGGTGTTAGGTGTAGACAGCTCCCATAGAAATCAATGGATGTCTGTCAGCAGCGAACTTGTACTTTCGCTATGGTCAGACTCCCATTGATTCCTATGGGATCCGCCGCCTCCAGGGGTGGCGGATTGAAAACCAGGTACGCTGGGCCGTAAAGTGCCGAGCGTACCTGCTAGTTTTTTGATAGCTAGCAAAAGTAGTGAGAATGTGCCGCACTTGTGTGCGGAACATCTGGAGTGACGTAAGAATCGTTCTGTGTCGGACTGAGTCCGGCGGATCGATGCTTACGTCACAAAATTCTACTTTTGCCGGTCTCGAGCCTTTGATAAACTAAGGCGAATCAGCCTCGCCACAAATACGCTGCGGAATTCCAGCGTATTTGAGGTTGACGGCTTGATAACTAGGGCCCCAAGAAGTCTAAAGGAAAATTTAAAGCTCGTAGTCGTTTTCATTCCTTTTGTCAAAACAAGGATCTGACTGTTCTCAGAAGAAAGGTAATCACAGTGAAGTCTGGAGACCTACTGTCATTTGGAACAAGTCTAAAGAAGGTAATAAATCTATCTTAGCTTCTAAGTCTGCATAAAGGTGTGGTCCCATTCCAGAAGTTCTGGAAGGGGGTAGATTAAAGCTTTTTCAAGAAGCGTGGGTTTCAGTCTGTCCCAGATCACTGGGTTCAGAATATTGTTTTCTCAGGGTTACCAAATAGGATTCAGATCAAGGACTCCTAGAGGAAGTTTTTTTTCTTTCCAATGTTCCAAGGAACCGTGTAAAAGCTCAGGCTTTTCTTTAATCTGTCTCAGATCTGGAAAACATGGGACTGGTTGTTACATTTCCTCTACTGAAACAGGGGGATTGGATTATATTTAATTCTCTTTATTGTTTCAAATAAGGAAGTTAATTTCAGATCAGTTTTAAATCTAAAGGCTCTAAACAAGTGTGTAAGGATTCCATTTTTCAGAATGGAAACTACCAGGACTAGTCTGCCTTTTGTACAACAAGGTCAGTTTATGTCCACAATAGATTAAGGGGATGCCTACTTCATATTCATATCAACAAGAACATCATCAGTATCTGATGTTAGTTTTTCTGAAAATATATTATCATTTTGTTGCTCTTTTGTTTGTTCTAACTACAGCTTCAAGTATATTTATCAAGGTTCTGGTTACTCTTTTGTTTGTAATCAGAACTCAGGGTGGTGTCACAACCAGTAGCAGTTTACATAAAAGACCACAAGCTACATAATGGCTATTTGCAAAAGCTGTTAGAGAGGGTTGCAGTAACTTAATATTAAAGTACTTGTATTAAGTCTCTGTGAAATAACTGGTGAGTACTTTGCAGATTTATATGTGTATGCCTGAGAGTGTAAGCAAACAGGAACTGAAATCCTGTCACACACCCCTGCAATAACTTTAATTGGTAGTAGCTGAATATACAGCTCCTATGAGGAGATGCTGCATATTATATGAGGGTGTGACAGAGGCGCAGGAGCTGAGTTGTAAGCTGGAGACAAAACTGATAATGCAGCATACAATAAACAGTTCTTTAAGGAAGGTTCACCCCTGAATAACAGGATCTGGTCTGTTACTGTTAATGCCTGTCCTCTTACTAGTCACCAGGCAGTTTACGGAGAAATGAAGTGGAGCAGCTATTGTAATTTTAGTAAACTTCTAGGAGGTTGAGATAGGAAGAGGGTAAGATAGGCTGCTGAATGAAATGTGCATACAGATGTAAGCAAACAGTTCAGTAAGAAAAACAACTGGGCATTAATACTTGCTGATAGATGACAAGATGACAAAAAGCAGGAATAAGGCTAAAGTAATCCTCCTGATGATAAGTAAAGTAGAATTCCTCACAGGGGAAAATCTGAACAGGAACTACTGCAGCTTGTGGTGATATTCAAGCACCAAATAGTTACAGGTGCACAATTTTTGTAGAAATCCAAGTAGAAGGGTGAATATTCAAAGTACTCTTCTTAATGAGATATTACAGGACCCCCCAAAAAAGAACATCCACTGTCGCAGTCATGGTTTTCTAGGATAAAAGTCTATGAATCTTGAGGACCAAAATGGGGTGCCTTCACAGAAGTGGGAAGATACCCATGAATTACCTTAATTTCCATATCCCTTACAGCAAAATAAATAGTTGAAGGTTACCTGGGGTATATTGTGGAATCCAAAATCTTCTCATCCTCATATTCCATGTCTCTGTTTACAAAGAGAGGAGGAGATGTAGATGTTGTTGTAGAAGGCTTAAATGGTTTTCAGCAATGAGACATGGAATCTATGGTGTATACGGTATGTTAGGGGTAAGTGGTAGCTTCACAGCATTGTTGTTGATAACGTTCACAATAGGAAAACATTGAATAAATAAACTGCTGGTTTCTTGGAAAGTGTAGGTAGTTTTAGATTTTTAGTAGATAACCAAGCCTTGTCTTGTAAGTAGGAGGTATACATTTATGATGGTTGTATTAATACTTTTGTCTGGCTTGAGCCTTTTTGATGTTATCTTGAATGATTATAAACCCTTGTTTCAAAGTTTTAATTGGTTGAATTAACAGATGGACATGGGTGGATATATATTTAATATCAAAGTGTTTAGATGATGGAAAAAAATAATTGAAAAGAAAGGGGACTGTTTTGTGGTGGAGTTAATAGTGTTATTGAAAGCAAATTAAGCCGTAGGTAACAAATCGTTCCAATTGTCTTGTAAATGGTTTGAGTAAAAACCACAAATATTGTTTAACCACATGCTTAGTACTTTCAGTCTGTCCATTAGATTGAGGGTGGTAAGCGCTGGTCAACTTGTATTGAATTTTAAGTTTTTTACAGAGTTCTGCCCAAAATTTGGAAGTAGACTGTCACCCTCTATCAGAGATGTAATTTAACAATATTGCTCAAGAAGACTTTTGCTGTTTTGCTGGCAGAGGGTAATAGAGTTAATGGTATGAAAATGAGCCATTTTTGTTAAATGATCTACAACTACCATAATGGTGTTGTGTTGGTTTTGATTGACGAAGTTCAACAATGAAATCAATAGCTATAGATTTACCATGGTTTTGAAGAATTGGTAAAGATGTCAATACATATACGACATGAGGTTACATAATTGGTGATAAATCGTTCCATTCCAGGGGCACCAATAGTGTCTGTTAATTAACTCAATGGTCTGGGGTATCCCCTGGGTGGTCTGATAAGACCAATTCACGTGTAATGCTAAGAATCTTTTTCTCTGAGCTGTCGAGGAATGTATAATTTCCCAGCATGAAGTAGAAGTTTTCCTCTCCTCTGTCTACCTGTGAATGTAAAATAGAGGTATCTTCTGTTAAGTAATGTAAATTTTGATGCTAAATTGCGATGGTTTTTAAAATTTGATTAAAAACATGGGCACTTTAATTCACCAAAATTTACATTTCATTAGTTGGGAAAAAAATACTTACCTTTTAAAACTTGACAGACACTCCAGCTTCCTCTGCCCATCGCAAGCCTCTTCCTGGGTCTAAAATGATGGATCGGTCATCCTCCAATCTGTCTGTTACTGTTAATGCTTGTCCTCTTACTAGTCACCAGGCAGTTTACGGAGAAATGAAGTGGAGCAGCTATTGTAAAGTAGAATTCCTCACAGGGGAAAATCTGAACAGGAACTACTGTAGCTTGTGTGATATTCAAGCACCAAATAGTAACAGGTGCACAGTTTTGTAGAAATCCAAGTAGAAGGGTGGATATTCAAAGTACTCTTCTTAAAGAGATATTACAGGACCCCCCCAAAAAAGAACATCCACTGTCGCAGTCATGGGTTTTCTAGGATAAAGTCTATGGAATCTTGAGACCAAAATGGGTGCCTTCACAGAAGTGGAAGATACCCATGAATTACCTTAATTTTCCATATCCCTTACAACAAAATAAATATTGAAGGTTTACCTTGGTATATTGTGGAATCCAAAATCTTCTCAACCTCATATTCATGTCTCTGTTTACAAAGAGAGGAGGAGATGTAGATGTTGTTGTAGAAGGCTTAAATGGTTTCAGCAATGAGACATGGAATCTAGGGTGTATACGGTATGTTAGGGGTAGGTTGTAGCTTCACTGCATTTTTGTTGATAACGTTCACAATAGGAAAACGTCCAATAAATAAACTGCTGAGTTTCTTGGAAGGTGTAGGTAGTTTTAGATTTTTAGTAGATAACCAAACCAATAGTGTCTGTTCATTAACTCAATGGTCTGGGAATCCCCTGGGTGGTCTGATAAGACCAATTCACGTGTAATGATAAGAATCTTTTCTCTGAGCTGTCGAGGAATGTATAATTTCCCAGCATGGAAGTAGAAGTTCTCTTCTCCTCTGTCTACCTGTGAATGTAAAATAGAGGTATCTTCTTTAAAGTGAATGTAAATTTTGATGCTAAATTGCACGGTTTTTAAAAATTTGATTAAAAACATGGGCACTTTAATTCACCAAAATTTACATTTCATTAGTTGGGAAAAAATACTTACCTTTTAAACTTGACAGACACTCAAGCTTCCTCTGCCCATCGCAAAGCCTCTTCCTGGGTCTAAAAATGATGGATCGTTCATCCTCCAATCACGGCGTTGAATCAGACACTGATTCCCCCGGGGGGAAGCCGTTATTGGAAGATGACCGATCCATAATTTCTGATGTCAGAAATGGCTTGCGACGACCGGGGGAAGCTGGAGTGGCTGTCAAGTTTAAAAGGTAAGTATTTTTTCACAACGAGTGAAATGTAAATTTTGATGAATTAAAGTGCCCCTGTTTTTAATACAATTTTTAATTACCGGGCACTTAAGCATCAAAATTTACATTCACTTTAAGTAAATCCTGTAAATCCAATAGAAAGTTGTGAGGTGGACCAATTATGCAAGAGGTGGGGAGGATTAAACTTTTTGTAAGTTTTTTATTTTCATCTACAAATTGTATGGAGAGTGAATCTGCTTTTTTATTTTTTGAACCTGGTCTGTATGTAATAACATAATCAAATCTCTCAAAGTAGAGACTCCAATGAACCTGTCTAGAAGATAGTGTTTTACTTTAAGTATTCTAGATTTTTGTGGTCTGTATATATTATGATAGGTTTACTTGTTCTCTCTGGAAAGGGCCTCCATGTCTCAAAAGCCACCTTAATGGCTAGAAGTTCCTTTTTGCCGACAGGGTAATTGATTTCAGCTGGGGTCAAAACATGTTAATGAAATGCTACTGGATGTATGGGTTGAGAAAGTGAACTTTGTTATGACAAGATAGCTCCAATAGCATATTCGGATGCATCCACTTAAAGGATATATTGTTGAGTGAGATCAGGTAACTGTAAAATGGGAGCAGAGGTAAAACTACTCTTTAATGTTTCAAAAGCATTCTGTGTGTCAGATGACTAAATAAACTTGGTAGAGGCTCTAATGAGGCATGTGAGAGGTTTAGCAAATGTAGAAAATGTATTTATAAATTTTCTGTAATAGTTGGTGAACCAATAAATTGTTGTAATGCTTACCTGGAAGTGGGCACAGGCCAATGTAAGACAGCTTACTTTTTTTTTTTCTTCCTTTGTATTCCATTTGGTGAGATGTGGTAGCAAAGGAAAGAAATACTTTGCGTGTCAAAGAAGCACTTCTCTAATTTGGCATAGAGTTGATTAGTGTGTAAATGGGACAAAACCTAGCGGACATGCTTGTAGTGGTCTTCTGGATTAGAGGAATACATCCAAACATCCAAAAGGTCTCTGAAAACATTATTAATGAAATGCTAAAATGTTGCCGGAGCATTACCTAACCCAAATCGCCTTACTGTGTACTCAAATAACCCATAACACATGCAATAAAAATACAAATACCAGACCATGCAGATGTTCACGTAGTGCTGAGTGACACTGGAGAAAATCTCGGAGTTCAGCTGACTATATTTACTACAAGTTTATCTTGAACTCCTACTATTCTACCCTTAATCTTTATAAGCATTATTTCTCTACTCTTATCTCTACTCTTTTCTCAAACCCAAAAGGTCTTTTCTCCACATTCAATACTCTTCGCCGCCCACCCCAACTCCTAATACAACTTCTCTAACAGCTCAAGATTTTACCAGCCACTTCAATAACAAAATTGACTCCATTAAACATTAAAGCAGCTCTCAATATACTACCAATCTCCCACCCCCTCAGAAGTTCACAATCATCCAAAACACAAATAGCCATACGTTTAGCTCATTTGCCCCTGTTACAGAGGAAGAAGTTTCTACCCTTACTCTGTCCTTTCACCTCACTACCTGTCCCTTCGACCCCATTACCTCACAGCTACTCCCCTCCCTCTCTTCTACCCTTACCCTATACTCACACACATCTTCAACCTTTCCCTCAGCACTGGTATATTCCCATTATCTCTAAAACATGCACTGGTAAAGAATATCATCAAAAAACCTTCTCTCAATCCAACCTCCCCCAACCCAACTACCCCGCCCTATTTCCCTACTCCCTCTTGCCTCAAACCTTCTTGAAAAGCTAGTATATGCAGTTCTATCCAATTTCCCTACTCTAAACTCCCTCCTTGACCCACTGCAATATGGATTTTGTCCCCTTCACTCCACAGCAATTGTTAAGGTTACCAACAACCTACTTACAGCAAATTCCCAAGGCCACTTCTCTCTGCTTATTATTATTATTATCATTTATTTGTATAGCGCCGCCAAATTCCGTAGCGCTTATCCTCCTTGATCTGTCTGCAGCCTTTAATAGTGTCGCCTACCTACTCTTTTGTTTCAATTCCTCCAGTCCTTCAATATTTGTGACACAGCTCTCTCATGATTCTCTTCCTTTCTATCTAACCATACCTTTAGTGTAGCCTTCTCTGGGGCATCCTCTGGCCCATTACCACTTTCTGTTGCGGTACCCCAAGGCTCTGTTCACGGTTCCCTTCTCTTTTCAATCTACACATCATCATTAGGTTCCTTAATAAAGTCCCATGGGTTTCAATATCATTTGTATGCCGATGACACCCAAATCTACCTCTCTGCACCAGACCTATCTCCTTCCTCGCTATCTTGTGTCACTAACTGTCTTTCTCATATCTCATCTTGGATGTCCTCTCACTACCTTAAGCTAAATCTCTCCAAAACTGAGCTATTTTTCCCCCTTCCAAAATCTCCACTCCCTTTTCTCTATAACTCTTTTATTACCCCTACCCTGCATGCCCGATGTCTTGGGGTCAGACCTTTCTTTCACACCTCACATTCAGTCCTTGGCTAAATCCTGCCGCTTGCACTTTAAAAACCATCTCTAAAATTTGATATCTCTTTACACAAGACAGAATTAAGATTTTAATCCACTCTTTCATCCTTTCCCGCCTTGACTACTGCAACTCCATCCTCTCTGGTCTCCCTAGCTGCCACCTAACTCCTTTAAGATCCATAATGAATGCCTCTGCCAGGTTCATCTTCCTTACACGTCACTCTTCATCTGCTGCACCTCTCTGCCAATCCATTCACTGGCTTCCTCTTGCCTCCAGGATTAAACATAACATTCTCACTCTGACATACAAAGCCATCAACTGCACTGCTCCCCCTAGATCTCAGACCTTGTCTCCAGATACCCTCCCCCCGCCCCCTTCACTCTGCTTACAATCTCGTACTCTCCTCCCCTCTTTTTATTTCCTCACATTTTCATTTACAGGACTTCTCCAGACTGGCTCCCATCTTGTAGAACTCTCTGCCTTGCTCCATAAGACTCTCCCCTAGTATTAAAAGCTTCAAGCGCTCCCTAAAGACTCTACTATTCAGGAATGCATACATCCTACACTAACGTTTCCCAACTCCATTGCTTTCCCCTTGCACACCTTAGAATGTAAGCCTATGAGCCCAGTTGTTTGTAGATCACCTTCATAAGAGTCGACTACAACAGTGCAACTCTCGGCATAGTCCTCTACCCATTTGATCCCTATAAATGTTATCTTATTTACCGTCTATGTTTACAGCCCTGCAAAATCTGTTGGTGCTCTACAAATACCTGATAAAAATAATAATAATAAATTTGAATAAATAATTAAATACCTTTAAACAGATAAATCACAAATACCCAATGAGCTGCTTGCCCACCAAACATTTTGATTAACCCCACTTAGCCTCATCTCTAAAAACTCGCCCTGTCATGGAAAACCAGGAGGTACACCCCTTCTACCTATCATTAATGACCACACAGCAAGCACCTCTGCCACAGGCAAAGGCCCTACTGATGAGCCACGCTACACAATTCAAAGGCTTTTATAACCCCTTCTCGCAAATTAAAATTAAACAAACCCCATCAGATAAGAAGAAACGTCTGCCAGACTCTCCTTCAAACTATACATGTCAAATAGAGACACCACCACATTGCGGGACACAAAACTTCTGATGATTCTATCCAGCCTTTTAATATCCCATGCCGCCCTCCAGGATAATTTGGGTTCAATCTTGGACCAAATAACATTTAAACTCAGAAACAGTTGCAACAATCTCCCCACATCCATTTTTATTTTTTCCATTAGATCTTTCTGAGACAAAAAATCTAACTCATTACCAGAAGCATGAATCAGTAACATACATGGAGGACGGAACAGTTGGGCATATTCAACCACTTTAATAAGAATCTGATCCCGTTTGAAATCTCTTACACTGAACCAGCGATTTATGACTGCCTATGGTTTAAAACCCAAATAAGTAGCCTTCTCCTTAATTAAAGCTTCCTTCATAGCGCACTATACATATGAATGACCAATGAGCCAACAAAGTCAAGTAACAGAAATTAGAGATTTATCAATCCTACAGTGTCTCAAAATTACTACTCCTAAAAATAATACAGGACCTCCTCAAGTCATGTATAAACATCTAAAATCAGGTAAAAACAGTATAGGAGAGTGCTTAAGAAAAACGTAATGGGTATCTAGCTAGTGAGAGATATGAGATAGAAATAGAAGCATGATGAATAAAAAACACAATTTATGCTTACCTGATAAATTTATTTCTCTTGTGGTGTATCCAGTCCACGGATCATCCATTACTTGTGGGATATTCTCATTCTCAACAGGAAGTTGCAAGAGGACACCCACAGCAGAGCTGTAATATAGCTCCTCCCCTAACTGTCATAGCCAGTCATTCGACCGAAAACAAGCCGAGAAAGGAGGAACCATAGGGTGTAGTGGTTACTGTAGTTTAAATTTAAAAATTACCTGCCTTAAAATGACAGGGCGGGCCGTGGACTGGATACACCACAAGAGAAATAAATTTATCAGGTAAGCATAAATTGTGTTTTCTCTTGTAAGGTGTATCCAGTCCACGGATCATCCATTACTTGTGGGATACCAATACCAAAGCTAAAGTACACGGATGAAGGGAGGGACAAGGGCAGGTACTTAAACGGAAGGTACCACTGCCTGTAAAACCTTTCTCCCAAATATAGCCTCCGAAGAAGCAAAAGTATCAAATTTGTAAAATTTTGAAAAAGTATGAAGCGAAGACCAAGTCGCCGCCTTGCAAATCTGTTCAACAGAAGCCTCATTTTTAAAGGCCCAAGTGGAAGCCACAGCTCTAGTGGAATGAGCTGTAATCCTTTCAGGAGGCTGCTGTCCAGCAGTCTCATAGGCTAAGCGAATTAAGCTTCTTAGCCAAAAAGAAAAAGAGGTTGCCAAAGCCTTTTGACCTCTCCTCTGTCCAGAGTAGACAACAAACAAAGCAGATGTTTGACGAAAATCTTTAGTAGCTTGTAAGTAAAACTTTAAAGCACGGACCACGTCCAGATTGTGTAACACAGGGATGGAACCACAATCTCTTGATTGATATTCTTGTTAGATACCACCTTAGGTAAGAACCCAGGTTTGGTACGCAGGACTACCTTATCCGTATGAAAAATCAGATAAGGAGAATCACATTGTAAGGCAGATAGCTCAGAGACTCTACGAGCCGAGGAAATAGCTACCAAAAAAAAAAAAAAAAGAACTTTCCAAGATAAAAGTTTGATATCTATGGAATGAAGAGGTTCAAACGGAACTCCTTGAAGAACCTTAAGAACCAAGTTTAAGCTCCATGGTGGAGCAACAGGTTTAAACACAGGCTTGATTCTAACTAAAGCCTGACAAAATGCCTGAACGTCTGGAACATCTGCCAGACGCTAGTGCAAAAGAATAGACAGAGCAAAAATCTGTCCCTTTAAGAAACTAGCTGACAATCCTTTTTCCAAACCTTCTTGGAGAAAAGATAAAATCCTAGGAATCCTGACCTTACTCCATGAGTAACCCTTGGATTCACACCAATAAAGATATCTACGCCATACCTTATGGTAAATTTTCCTGGTGACAGGCTTTCGTGCCTGTATTAAGGTATCAATAACTGACTCGGAGAAGCCACGCTTTGATAAAATCAAACGTTCAATCTCCAGGCAGTCAGCCTCAGAGAAATTAGATTTGGATGGTTGAAAGGACCCTGAATGAGAAGGTCCTGTCTCAGAGGCAGAGACCATGGTGGAAAGGATGACATGTCCACTAGATCTGCATACCAGGTCCTGCGTGGCCACGCAGGTGCTATCAGAATCACTGATGCTCTCTCCTGCTTGATCTTGGCAATCAGTCGAGGGAGCAGAGGAAACGGTGGAAAAACATAAGCCAGGTTGAAAGACCAGGGCGCTGCTAGAGTATCTATCAGTGTCGCCTTGGGATCCCTGGACCTGGATCCGTAACACGGAAGCTTGGCATTCTGGCGAGACGCCATGAGATCCAGTTCTGGTTTGCCCCAATGGAGAATCAGTTGTGCAAATACCTCCGGATGGAGTTCCCACTCTCCCGGATGAAAAGTCTGACGACTTAGAAAATCCGCCTCCCAGTGCTCTACACCTGGGATATGGATAGCTGATAGGTGGCAAGAGTGAATCTCTGCACAGTGAATTATTTTTGAAACTTCTAACATCTCTAGGGAACTTCTTGTTCCCCCTCGATGGTTGATGTAAGCTACAGTCGTGATGTTGACCAACTGAAATCTGATGTACCTCAGAGTTGCTAACTGAGGCCAAACCTGAAGAGCCTTGAATATCGCTCTTAGTTCCAGAATATTTATTGGAAGGAGAGACTCCTCCTGAGTCCACGATCCCTGAGCCTTCAGGGAGTTCCAGACTGCACCCCAACCTAGAAGGCTGGCATTTGTTGTTACAATAGTCCAATCTGGCCTGCAAAGGTCATACCTTTGGACAGATGGACCCGAGATAGCCACTAGGGAAGAGGATCCCTGGTCTCTTGGTCCAGATTCAGTTGAGGGGCCAAATCTGTGTAATCCCCGCTCCACTGACTGAGCCTGCATAGTTGTAGCGGTCTGAGATGTAAGCGTGCAAACGGCACTATGTCCATTGCCGCTACCATTAAGCCGATTACTTCCATACACTGAGCCACCAAAGGGCGTGGAATGGAAAGAAGAACCCGACAGGAATTTAGAAGGTTTGATAACCTGGACTCCGTCAAGGTAAATTTTCATTTCTACAGAATCTATCAGAGTCCCTAGAAAGGAAACTCTTGTGAGTGGGGATAGAGAACACTTTTCCTCATTCACTTTTCACCCATGCGACCTCAGAAATGCCAGTACTACGTCCGTATGAGACTTGGCAATTTGGAAGTTTGATGCCTGTATCAGGATGTCGTCTAAATAAGGGGCTACTGCTATGCCCCACGGCCTTAGGACCGCCAAAAGCGACCCTAGAACCTTTGTAAAGATTCTTGGGGCTGTAGCTAATCCAAAGGGAAGAGCTACAACTGGTAATGCCTGTCTTGAAAGGCAAACCTGAGAAACCGATGATGATCTTTGTGTATCGGAATGTGAAGATAAGCATCCTTTAGATCCACTGTAGTCATATATTGACCCTCCTGGATCAGTGGTAGGATGGTACGAATAGTTTCCATCTTGAACGACGGAACTTTGAGGAAATTGTTTAAGATCTTTAGATCCAAAATCGGTCTGAAGGTTCCCTCTTTTTTGGGAACCACAAACAGATTTGAGTAAAAACCCTGTTCCTGTTCCTCCTTTGGAACTGGATGGATCACTCCCATAACTAGGAGGTCTCGTACACAGTGTAAGAATGCCTCTCTCTTTATCTGGTTTGCAGATAATTGTGAAAGGTGAAATCTCCCTTTTGGGGGGGAAGCTTTGAAGTCCAGAAGATATCCCTGGGATATAATTTCCAACGCCCAGGGATCCTGAACATCTCTTGCCCACGCCTGGGCGAAGAGTGAAAGTCTACCCCCTACTAGATCTGTTACCGGATAGGGGGTCGTTCCTTCATGCTGTCTTAGAGGCAGCAGAAGGCTTTTTGACCTGCTTACCTTTTTTCCAGGTCTGGTTTGGTCTCCAGACCGTCTTGGATTGAGCAAAAGTTCCCTCTTGTTTATTATTAGAGGAAGTTGATGCCGCACATGCCTTGAAGTTTCGAAAGGCATAAAAATTAGACTGTTTGGCCCTAGATTTGTATCTGTCCTGAGGAAGGGCACAACCTTTTCCTCCCGTGATATCAGCAATAATCTCCTTCAAACCAGGCCCGGATAGGGTCTGCCCCTTGAAGGGAATGTTAAGTAGCTTAGATTTTAAAGTCACGTCAGCTGACCATGATTTAAGCCATAGCGCTCTGCGTGCCTGTATAGCAAAACCAGAATTCTTAGCCGTTAGTTTATTCAAATGAACAATGGCATCAGAAATAAAATAATTGGCTAGCTTAAGTGCTCTAAGTTTGCCAAGTATGTCATCCAATGGAGTCGTTACCTGTAAAGCCTCTTCCAGAGACTCAAACCAGTACGCGCAGCAGCTGTGACAGGGGCAATGCATGCAATGGGCTGTAGGATAAAACCTTGTTGAATAAATATTTCCTCATGGTAACCTTCCAATTTTTTATCCATTGGATCTAAAAAAGCACAACTGTCCTCGACAGGGATAGTAGTACGCTTTGCTAGAGTAGAAACTGCTCCCTCCACCTTAGGGACTGCCTGCCATAAGTCCCGTGTGGTGGCGTCTATTGGAAAACATTTTTCTAAAAATAGGAGGGGAAGAGAACGGCACACCTGGTCTATCCCATTCCTTATTAATAATTTCTGTAAACCTTTTAGGTATTGGAAAAACATCAGTACACACCGGCACTGCAAAGCATTTATCCAGTCTACACAATTTCTCTGGCACTGCAATGGTATCACAGTCATTCAGAGCAACTAAAACCTCCCTAAGCAACACACGAAGGTGTTCAAGCTTAAATTTAAATGTAGAAATATTAGAATCAGGTATCTTTCCTGAGTCATTAACATCACCCGCTGACTGAAGCTCTCCTTCCTCAGCTTCTGCATATTGTGAGGCAGTATCAGACATGGTTCTTAAAGCGTCAGTATGCTCTGCATTTTGTCTAACCCCAGAGCTATCTCGCTAACCTCTAAGTTCAGGTAGTCTGGCTAATACCGCTGACAGTGTATTATCCATGACTGCCGCCATGTCTTGTAAAGTAAACGCTATGGGCGCCCTAGATGTACTTGGCGCCATTTGAGCGTGAGTCCCTTGGGCGGGAGTCAAAGGGTCTGACACGTGGGGAGAGTTAGTCGGCATAACTTTCCCCTTGTCAGATTCCTCTGGTGATAATTTTTTAAAAACAGAATATGATCTTTATCGCATAAAATGAAATCAGTACATTTGGTACACATTCTAAGAGGGGGTTCCACCATGGCTTTTAAACATAAATGAACAAGGAGTTTCTTCTATGTCAGAAATGTTTATACAGACTAGCAATGAGACTAGCAAGCTTGGAAAACACTTTAAATCAAGTTAACAAGCAAATATAAAAAACGGTACTGTGCCTTTAAGAGAAACAAATTTTGTCAGAATTTGAAAAACAGTGAAAAAATGCAGTAAATCAAACAAAATTTTTACAGTGTATGTAATAGGCTAGCAGAGCATTGCATCCACTTGCAAATGGATGATTAACCCCTTAGTTCAAAAAACGGATCAATAAAACGAAATAGACGTTTTTTAACAGTCACAACCAACTGCCACAGCAATCTGTGGTCCTACCTTCCCCAATAAACGACTTTGGAAAGCCTTTGAGCCCTTTAGAGATGTCCTATAGCATACAGGGGACTCCTGAAGGAAGATGGATGTCACAGTTTGTAATTTTAACTGCACCAACTGTAACTTTTATACTATAACAGTGGAAAGCCTCAGTAAACTGTTTCTAGTCAAATTTAAGCCAGCTATGTGGAGAAAACTAGGCCCCAATAAAGTTTTATCACCAAAGCATATATAAAAACGATTAAACATGCCAGCAAACGTTTTATATTGCAATATCATAAGGGTATTACCCCTGGGAGTAAGCATGATACCAGTCGTTATTAAATCACTGTATTCAGGCTTAACTTACATTAATCCGGTATCAGCAGCATTTTCTAGTGTTTTCCATCTCTAGAAAAAATTATAACTGTACATACCTGATAGCAGAATAAACTGCATGCCATTCTCTCGCTGAAGTTACCTCATCTGTGTAATCCCCTCAGACATATGTGAGAATAGCAATGGATCTTAGTTAAACCTGCTAAGATCATAGAAACCTCAGGCAGATTCTTCTTCTATTTACTGCCTGAGATAAAATAGCACAACTCCGGTACTATTTAAAAATAACAAACTTTTGATTGAAGAAAATAAACTAGCTATATTTAACCACTCTCTCCTACAACAACCTTGCTTGTTGAGAGTTGCAAGAGAATGACTGGGTATGACAGTTAGGGGAGGAGCTATATTACAGCTCTGCTGTGGGTGTCCTCTTGCAACTTCCTGTTGGGAATGAGAATATCCCACAAGTAATGGATGATCCGTGGACTGGATACACCTTACAAGAGAAAATGTATTTACTAGAATGTATATATGTCACATTAACAATTAAAACACCTAAAACATGTATTGATATAAGCTGAAATACAAGTTTGGCAGAGAGGTTCCCTTTAACTGCTATACACAGTATTAGGAAACCCTCCATCTGTTGGTGCTGATCAATTTCTTACACAGAAAACTGTTTCCTAATTAAAGAATGACTCCATTATCCCATAAGCTGTATCCTCAGAGAGGATTAGTTCCAGCACTTAGCAGGAGCAATTTAAAAATCTTACGGAACTTTGCTTATGCTTTCTGGGTGCGGGCATCCCAAATACTCTTTCAAGCTAACAGCTGTTAGTATCCTTATTACGGGACTTGTACCTCTAAAACGTGTCAAGAACATCTACATAACGGACAGGACTCTGATCGCCCAATTTGAGGCCAAATATTGCATTATATTATTTTAATAGAGTCACTGACTCACTCTGCAGTGTTTTTCTTATTTACCAGTTACTGAAATTTTAACTTGTATTTCAGTTTATATCAATACATGTTTTAAGCATTTTAATTGTTAAGGTGACATATATACATTCTAGTAAATACATTTTTTATTCATCACGCTTCTATTTCTATCTCATATCTCTCACTAGCTAGATACACATTAAGGTTATCTTAAGCTATCCTATACAGTTTTTTACCTGATTTTAGATTTTTATACAGACTTGAGGAGGTCCTGTATTATTTTTAGGGGTAGTATTTTTGAGACACTTTAGGATTGGTAAATTTCTATTTTCTGTTACTTGACTTTGTTTTTGCTCCTCTTTGAGACTTATCTCCTATCACGTCATTTTCTTTTCCAATTATGGACATATTTTGTACAAAGGGATATGTTATTAAAAAATATTGAAATTAATGATAACTCTAACACTAACACTTTTCTTAATATCACAGAAAATGTAAATTATATTTGTACTAAATTAGAAAATGCACTAGTTAAAGAAATGAAACAGACAACTGAGATAAAATTTACACAAAAATATATAGATTTACACATGGTCCCAAAAGGCCTTAAATTAAAGAAAAATTGCACTTTTCCTCTTAATGATGTATTCTCAAATCAATGGTTTGAAGTATTTGAAGCAGCATCTATCAATTTAATGAAAATAATCATAAAGTCAAGGAACTTTTCCTTTAACAAAATAAAACAAGAAATAGATTTATGCAAGGATCTAAAACACTTAAAAACAAACAGCTAAATAGTTTTAACACAATTTCTGAATTTAAAAACAGTATCCTCATAAGTAAAAATTCTAAATATAATAGTGATATAGATGATTACTCCAAAGACCAGGGTGAACAAGATACTAATACAGAAACTCCAATAAACATGATAACCACAAATAATGAAGGGAATAACAAAAAAAGGTAATGCACATCTTTTTAGTAAAGGAATGCGATATTCATATAATAAAAAACAAGAAACACGATTCTCTACAAACACTGAGACATCCCATATTTTTAAAACTACACATAAACCTACTAGACCTGACCATATACAAAACTCATATAACCCTAATCAAACAAGGACAAGACATTATGATAGCCCTCACCAATTCAAGTAAAATCACAAAAACATTGGAAATAAAACCCCCAACAGATACTGGCATCCAATTAATAACAAAAATGAGGCCTATGATCCTAATAACCAATCTTTTACAGACATCCATAGAAGAGATTCGGATTATACTAAAAATAGGACTTTTTTCTAGCAACAATGATTACTATAACAGAACATATGATGACGAACAGAACTCTAATAAGCAATATTACAATAGACCTTACTACAACAGACAGAATCATCAAAGTCACAATTTTTCCATACCGAACCATAATAGTTCCCATTATAATAGACCAAATTACAATAGACCGAATTATAATAGATCACATCACAACAGTTCCAATCATAATAGATCATAATATAATAGATTCTCTGACTAGGATTGGAGAGTACAACCAATAACCACAATCAATCACTGTAACATAATAAAATGCCTACAGATGAAAACTCACATGAACAAGGTTTTTTAGGGAATTCTCCCTTAAGAGAAAGGACATCCAGAGAAACATTAGACAGACCATCAATGCCACCAAGAATCCCAAGAATAAAAAGAGGACTAGAGGCAGGCAAGGAAGAGGAAATACACTTAGAAAAAACTTCAAAAAGACAGAAGTAAATACAACTAGTATTTTTAACTTAAGTAAATATCCTCTTAATACTACAAAAGAACAAGTCTTTAGTAAAGGGTTCTCATTTGCACCATCATGTAAACTAAACAAATTTGAAACACTGATTAATAACAACCAATTCACTTGAAAATTAACCTTAAAGAGATATTTAAAAAAAAATCCTATTGAAAAAACCTCAACCCAGAGAACAGTACCCCCTATGTGCACAAAAATTTTAAAACTAAATAATCATTTTATCCCACACATAAAAAAGCGAACATATTAAATTGTTCGAACAAATGGTTAAAAAAGATCTAGATAAATTAGACCAATCAAAATATGTACATTTAAATCTAAGTGGGAAAGAACAAAAAACTCTTAAAGAATTACAAAGAAACTATGCAATTAAGATTAAATCTGCTGACAAAGGGGGTGGGATTGTCCTCATGGACACAGATTATTATCTGGAGGAAGCAGGGAGGCTCCTTAATGATAAAACTACATAAAAGAAACTAATATGCAACCCCATAAATACACAAAAATATAAACTTTTCAAATTATTACAAGAAGCTAATACTAAAGGCATCATCTCAAATTCAGAATTTGATTTCTTAAATATAACTCATCCTAGAACAGCTACATTTTATTTTTTACCTAAGATACACAAAACCTCAATTGACCACCAGGTCGCCCCATCATTTCAGGCATTGAATCTATTACATCCAATTTATCCCAGTACATTGATTTCTTTTTACAAAATTATGTGACTGAATTACCAGCTTACCTAAAAGATTCTACTCAATTTTAAAATATTAGAAACTTACTTAGGAAGATAATTATATCTTAGTTACATGTGACGTTAGTTCACTGTATACTAATATAGCACATGTTAATAGTGACAAAAAATATAATGCAAGCGGGATGCACCTAATGTGTATAAAAAAAGCTTAGTGATATACATATAAATATATAATCAAGGTATAATGTCCTATTATGATAATTAATCCCAGTGTAGAAAAGTGCTAAATATATACTAAACATAGTGCAAACAACAACATAAGATCACATGTATATTACATGTACATAAAATGTGTATCAAACACAATTATCTCAAATATAGTGCAAATTCCATGTAAAAAAAGTATATTAATAAAAGTTCAAAGTCACTTGTCATTAGTGGAGTTAATCTCTCTTGAGGCAGTGATGGAAAATCCCACAGGGGTCCAAAGCGTAAATGCGGCAAGCTGCTCCTCCCAAAATCTGTTGGTGTTTCAGAGCACCAGAGCTCATGATCTGGGACTTAGAGCAATAAAAAAAATTCTAGACAAAGATGAAAACCTACCCAAAGAACAAAAAGCATTTTTACTGGACAGTATTGAATTTATTTTGAAAAACAATAGTTTCTTGTTTAATGAGGAAATGTTCTTACAAATAAAAGGGACGGCGATGGGTGCAAAGTTCGCCCCTAGTTATCCAAATCTTTTCATGGGCCACTTTGAGGAATCTATTATCGAGGGTGGAACATGGGGGGCGAACCTTGTACACTACCATTGCTATATAACAAATATCTTTATAGTCTGGAAAGGGGAAGTAGAGCTTTTAGAAATATTTATGGAAGATATGAATTATAACCATGTAGGATTAGAATTTACATATGATTATAGCTGTAAATAAATTCATTTTCTAGAGATTAAAATTGAAATTACAAATAAAAATATTCAGACCAGTACATTTTTTAAACCTATTGATGCAAATAATTATATACACAATGAGAGCTGTCATCTAAATAAATGGAAAAGTAATATACCAAAAAGTCAATTTCTCGGTATGAGAAAAAATTGTTCTGATCTGGTATAGTTTGAAACACATTAGGCAATTAAGAAATTAAAGAAGGAACAGAAGCTGTCCTAGCCACTTTTCCAAAAAGCTCCCCACAAGCTTAAAATACAAATATCACACAAGTTTTAGAGAATGAAAAAGGGCACTTTCACAGCTGACAAGGGGTAAATATCAATAGCCTAGATTACGAGTTTTGCGTTAAAAGGGGTGCGGTGCTAACGAGCAGTTTATGCTCACCGCTCACCTACAAACAACGCTAGTATTACAGGTTTTTTTAAACCCGGCGTCAGCTGCAAAAAAGTGAGCGGAGAGCAAAATTTAGCTCCACATCTAACCTCAATACCAGCGCTGCTTACGGTAGCGGTGAGCTGGCTAAACATGCTCGTGCACAATTTCCCCATAGGAATCAATGGGGCAGCCCCATTGATTCCTATGGGGAAATACTTTTTATGTCTTCACCTAACACCCTAACATGAACCCGAGTCTAAACACCCCTAATCTTACACTTATTAAACCCTAATCTGCCGCCCCCGACATCGCCGCAACCTACATTATAATATTAACCCCTAATCTGCCGCTCCAGACACCGCCACAACCTACATTATACTTATGAACCCCTAATCTGTCGCCCCCAACATCGCCGACACCTACATTATAGTTATTAACCCCTATTCTGCTGCCCCCAATGTCGTCGCATCCTACATACAATTATTAACCCCTAAACTGCTGCCCCCAATGTCGCCACCACCATAATAAAGTTATTAACTCCTAAACCTAAGTCTAACCCTAACTTAAATATAATTTAAATAAATTTAAATAAAATAGTATTATTAAATAAATTATTCCTATTTAAAACTAAATACTTACCTATAAAATAAACCATACAATAGCTACAATATAACTTATATTTACATTGTATCTATCTTAGTGTTTATTTTTATTTTACAGGCAACTTTATATTTATTTAAACTAGGTAGAATAGTTATTAAATAGTTATTAACTATTTAATAACTTCCTAGTTAAAATAAATACAAATATACCTGTAAAATAAATCCTAACCTAACTTACAATTACACCTAACACTACACTATAATTAAATAAATTACCTAAATTAACTACAATTAAATAAAATAAACTAAATTATGAAAAAAAACACTAAATTACAGAAAAAAGCATAATTACAATTTTTTAAAAATAATTACACCTAATCTAATCCCCCTAATAAAATAAAAAAGCCCCCCAAAATAATAAAAATCCCTACCCTATACTAAATTATAAATAGCCCTTAAAAGGGCTTTTTGCAGGGCATTGCCCCAAAGTAATCAGCTCTTTTACCTGTAAAAAAAAAGACAATACCCCCCAACATTACAACCCACCACCCACAAACCCAACCCTACTCTAAAACCCACCCAATACCCCCTTAATAAAACCTAACACTACCCCATTGAAGATCAGACTACCTTGAGACGTCTTCACTCAACCAGGTAGAAGTGGTCCTCCAGACGGTCCGAAGTCTTCATCCTATCCAGGCAGAAGAGGTCCTCCAGATGGACAGAAGTCTTCATCCAGGCAGCATCTTCTATTTTCTTCCATTCGGAGTGGAGCAGGTCCATCTTCAAGACATCTGACGTGGAGCATCCTCTTCTTCCGACGACTAACACTAAATGACGGTACCTTTAAGTGATGTCATCCAAGATGCCGTCCCTTCAATTCTGATTGGCTGATAGAATTCTATCAGCCAATCGGAATTAAGGTAAGATTGAGCTCGCATTCTATTGGCGAATAGACAAGTAAAATATTGACATCTCGCCAATCACTTATATATAGAATATTAGATATGTCAGCCGGAAGATCTTCATTATTATTGCGATTACAATGGGACGCATAAAATATTGACATCTCGCCAATCACTTATATATAGAATATTATAGATGTCACCCATTACTTTATCGTTTTGAAACAATATTGCAGCAACATTGATAGATCAGATTCTATGCCATGTCTATGCACATTATAAGCAAGTGTGCACTTTCAATCATGTTAGCGTGGACATGTGCTTTTTACTATAAGATCATGTTTAATAAGTATTTATTACGCATATGAACAAACATTACGAAGGTGCACTGTATATGTTAAATTTTACACTTTCACATTACGATTCATTGGGGGGGGGATAAATTTCAGGAAACATAAGAAAATCTGCCCACTTTGAAAGCATTTGCGCCACTCACATACAATCAACTCACATACACACACGCCACTCACATACACACAAGTATATTTTGTATACAAGCAGCAATCATTACGAACCCGCTACCATTGGACATATTGCACTATCAATCTCCAAAACAACATGGCCAAAGCGTCCCTTGTGATTGACATTGTATCAAATCGCTTTTGTGTTTTTGCATACCTTGTTACTCCTTGTGTGTTTTCTCTGCTGTTTGGCTTTGTGCTGTTTGGCTTGGCAAATATGGATGATCCGCAGCTAGTTGGTGCTGGTGCTGTTGCACGAGTTGTGTACAACAGAATCAGGTGTGTTCGGCGTCTCCAAGAGAGGCGTAGGGCTTGTCTGATTAGAGGTCCTCCTGTTCACAGGGTGAGGCCCACCTTGGATAACATGAGTGACTTTGAGGTTTATGACAAGTATAGGCTCAATCACAATTAGCTCATTAGCCTTTATGATGTACTTAAAGGGCCACTAAACCCAAAATCTTTCTTTCATGATTCAGATAGAACATACAAATTTAAACAACATTACAATTTATTTCTATTATTTATTTTGCTTCATTTTTGAGATATCCTTATTTGAAGAAAAAGCAATGCACATGGGTGAGCCAATCACATGAGACTTCTATGTGCAGCAACCAATCAGCAGCTACTGAGCATATCTAGATATGCTTTTAAGCAAAGAATATCAAGAGAATAAAACAAATTAGATAATAGAAGTAAATTAGAAATATGTTTAAAAATGCATTCTCTTTCTAAATCATGAAAGAAAAAATGTGGGTATCATGGCCGTTAAACCTCAACTGGAGCCACGTAAACGTATGCAGACTGCAATCCCTGGCATGCCCAAGATGCTAAGTTGCATACACGTCCTAGCCTCCAGAAGTTTTCAATCCAGAGAGGGGTACATGCATGGGCTGTCTCAGGGTACCTTCTCTGTGGTTCTTGACAATTTTCTGGACACCATGGTACAAGTTTGTAAGCTTTATATAGGATTCCCTCAAAATGATGGCGATTGGAGGAGCCTGAAGAGGGAATTCTATGCAATAGCTCAAATGCCTAATGTGTTGGGAGCAATAGATTTCACACACATTGTGCTGCATGCTCCAGCAAATGACCAGTCCTTCCGAAATAGCAAAATTTTTTTTTAATCTCAACATGCAGTTCGTCTGTAATGCACAGATGCAGATTATGAATGTGTGCACGCATTTCGGCGGGGCTTGTCATGATGCCCGTATCCTCATGCAGTCATCACTGTGGCGACAGTTTGAGGGCAGACAGTTTCCCCATGGTTGGTTCTTTGGTGAGTACTTGTGCACAACATGGTTAATTAGTTAGACGATTGCCACTGTAATGTTCAAAAACAGTTGTGTTTGTGTGATGTTCAAAATGTGCAGCTATAGGATGCGCTTTAACCATTTAATTGTCTCTTTCAGCAAATGTCTAGTTTAGCTCCAAACAGATATGTAGCAGGTCATAGCTTAAATGTGCAGATATAGGATGCGATTGAACCATTTCTTTCTCTTTTAGCAAATGTCTAGTTTATGTGAAAAACACATATGTAGCAGGTCCTAGCTTAAATGTGCAGATATAGGATGCAATTTAACCATTTATTTCTATTTAGCAAATGTCTAGTTTATGCAAAAAACGCATATGTAGCATGTCCTAGCTTAAATGTGCAGATATAGGATGCGCTTTAACTATTTAATTTTCTCTTTCAGCAAATGTCTAGTTTTAGCTCTAAACAGATATGTAGCAGGTCAAAGCTTAATTTTTCAGATATAGGATGCAATTTAACCATTTATTTCTCTTTTAGAAAATGTCTAGTTTATGCTATTTTCGTGTACACTAATGCATTGTATGTTATTGAAATGTATTTTAATATAATAATTTTTAAGATATTTGTAATATTTGACATTTTTTTATGTTCATTATTTATAGGTGATTCGGGTTACATGAGCCGGCCTTGACTCATTACACTCTTGCGTAACTCTACAGACGAGGCTCAGGAGTGCTACAATCAGGCGCACAAGCAGACTAGGGCTGTAATGGAGAGGATGTTTGGGCTCCTCAAGATGCATGGACAGGTCTGGAGGAGCCCTCCAATACAGCCCTAGGAAGGTGGCAAAGATTGTTATAGCCTGCAGCGTCCTGCATAACATAGCTCAGCGGGCTGGGATGCTGCAGGCCGTCCAGGCGCCCCGAGCCCTCCTCCAAGTTGAGGAGGATGACCCAGTTCTAGAGGGGCCATTCCAGGACGAGGGGCTCAATGTCAGAGACAACATCATCAACCACAACTTCAGACGGTAAATACTAGAAGTTATATAGGAGCATTGTGAATATGTATGCATTTTAGGGAAATGCAAAGTAGAGAATTGAGCAAACTTGTTGGGATTGTTCAACAAATGATTATATCCAAATATAATTTTATATTTACTTATCATAGGTAATTTATACATCAGATGATTCTGGCATTGGCTCCTGTAATGTCTTTGGCACCTGATTTTCAAAGACAACATCAGATGGTAAGTATACACAATGTATGGACTGGGGTATTTAGCACAATGATCCATCATATGGAATACAATTTTAAATGTATTATTTAGTTTACACATTACTAGATTTTTAGATAGTCAGAAAGGGATACTCTAGCAATACTATGTGCTTCAAAGTCATAGATCAGAGGTTAGGTCTGCACAATGTATGACTCAGCTTTACACTTGACTGATAGAACATAACACAAAAAATGCTACATACGCTTAGAAATGGTTAGGGGGGAGGATGCAGAACCAAGTCACACATTTTTATTATTATTTTTTTTAAATCTTTATTTATCATTCCAACAGGGTGTGCAATTCCATTTCTACATGATGGTTGCCTCAAAAGCATCAAATAACACATACAGAGAAAGGACATAGCACATCAAAATACAAAACAAAAGAAAAAAAAAAGAACTTTCTCTTATATTCTTCAAACTTATTTCTCCCAGTTCAATTCTACCACTCTGTTGGATTATGTTCAGTCTTTCTAAATACATCATCTTTCATCATCATCTTTCATAACGCCTAACACCTAAATATACAAGACACAACCATCCACAACCAGACAAAACCATAACAGAAAACAAAACAAAACAAAACAAAAAAAATATATATATATTTTTAAATAATTATTCTGCAATGCTAGGGTATTCATTCCTTTCTATAGCCAGAGCCAGGAACTCAGACCCTCCAAAAGGTGCTATTAGCCTTCTTTGCTCTTCAATACTCATTGCTTGTATAAACCATCTCCACTTCGAAGTCTTCATCCAAGCGGGGCAGAAGAGGTCTTCCATCCAATTGAAGTCTTCATCCAGGCGGCATCTTCTATCATCATCCATCCGGAGCGAAGCGGCAGCATCCTGAAGACCTCCGACGCGGAACATCCATCCTGCCTGACGACTGAACGACGAATGACGGTTCCTTTAAATGACGTCATCCAAGATGGCGTCCCTCGAATTCCGATTAGCTGATAGGATTCTATCAGCCAATCGGAATTAAGGTAGGAATATTCTGATTGGCTGATGGAATCAGCCAATCAGAATCAAGATCAATCCGATTGGCTGATCCAATCAGCCAATCAGATTGAGCTCGCATTCTATTGGCTGATCGGAACAGCCAATAGAATGCAAGCTCAATCTGATCTGATCTGATGGAATCAGCCAATCAGAATCAAGATCAATCCGATTGGCTGATCCAATCAGCCAATCAGATTGAGCTTGCATTCTATTGGCTGATCGGAACAGCCAATAGAATGCAAGCTCAATCTGATTGGCTGATTGGATCAGCCAATCGGATTGAACTTGATTCTGATTGGCTGATTCCATCAGCCAATCAGAATTTTCCTACCTTAATTCCGATTGGCTGATAGAATCCTATCAGCCAATCGGATTTCGAAGGATGCCATCTTGGATGACGTCATTTAAAGGAACCGTCATTCGTTGTTCAGTCGTCGGGCAGGATGGATGTTCCGCGTCGGAGGTCTTCAGGATGCTGCCGCTTCGCTCCGGATGGATGACGATAGAAGATGCCGCCTGGATGAAGACTTCAATCGGATGGAAGACCTCTTCTGCCCCGCTTGGATGAAGACTTCGACCGGATCATGGACCTCTTCAGCCCCCCGCTTGGGCTTGGATCAGGACATCGGAGGAGCTCTTCTGGACCGATCGGTGAACCTGGCAGGGTGAAGACAAGGTAGGAAGATCTTCAGGGGCTTAGTGTTAGGTTTATTTAAGGGGGGTTTGGGTTAGATTAGGGGTATGTGGGTGGTGGGTTGTAATGTTGGGGGGGTATTGTATGTTTTTTTTAAAAGGCAAAAGAGCTGAACTTCTTGGGGCATGCCCCGCAAAGGGCCCTGTTCAGGGCTGGTAAGGTAAAAGATCTTTGAACTTTAGTAATTTAGAATAGGGTAGGGCATTTTGTTATTTTGGGGAGCTTTGTTATTTTATTAGGGGGCTTAGAGTAGGTGTAATTAGTTTAAAATTGTTGTAATATTTTTCTTATGTTTGTAAATATTTTTTTATTTTTTGTAACTTAGTTAGTTTATTTCATTGTAGTTATTTGTAGGAATTGTATTTAATTTATTTATTGATAGTGTAGTGTTAGGTTTAATTGTAGGTAATTGTAGGTATTTTATTTAATTAATTTAATGATAGTATGGTGTTAGGTTTAATTGTAACTTAGGTTAGGATTTATTTTACAGGTAATTTTGTAATTATTTTAACTAGGTAACTATTAAATAGTTCTTAACTATTTAATAGCTATTGTACCTGGTTAAACTAATTACAAAGTTGCCTGTAAAACAAATATTAATCCTAAAATAGCTTCAATGTAATTATAATTTATATTGTAGCTATATTAGGGTTTATTTTACAGGTAAGTATTTAGCTTTAAATAGGAATAAGTTATTTAATAAGAGTTAATTTATTTTGTTAGATTTAAATTATATTTAACTTAGGGGGGTGTTAGGGTTAGGGTTAGACTTAGCTTTCGGGGTTTAAAAATTTATTAGAATAGCGGTGAGCTCCGGTCGGCAGATTAGGGGTTAATGTTTGAAGTTAGGTGTCGGCGATGTTAGGGAGGGCAGATTAGGGGTTAATACTATTTATTATAGGGTTAGTGAGGCGGATTAGGGGTTAATAACTTTATTATAGTAGCGGTGCGGTCCGCTCGGCAGATTAGGGGTTAATAAGTGTAGGAAGGTGGAGGCGACGTTGAGGGGGGCAGATTAGGGGTTAATAAATATAATATAGGGGTCAGCGGTGTTAGGGGCAGCAGATTAGGGGTACATAAGGATAACTTAAGTAGCGGCGCTTTGCGGTCGGCAGATTAGGGGTTAATTATTGTAAGTAGTTGGCGGCGACGTTTTGGGGGGCAGATTAGGGGTTAATAAATATAATACAGGGGTCGGCGGTGTTAGGGGCAGCAGATTAGGGGTACATAAGTATAACGTAGGTGGCGGTCGGCAGATTAGGGGTTAAAAAATTTAATCGAGTGGCGGCGATGTGGGGGGACCTCAGTTTAGGGGTACATAGGTAGTTTATGGGTGTTAGTGTACTTTAGAGTACAGTAGTTAAGAGCTTTATGAACCGGCGTTAGCCCAAAAAGCTCTTAACTACTGACTTTTTTCTGCGGCTGGAGTTTTGTCGTTAGATTTCTAACGCTCACTTCAGACACGATTTTAAATACCGGAGTTAGAAAGATCCCATTGAAAAGATAGGATGCGCAATTTACGTAAGGGGATCTGCGGTATGGAAAAGTCGCGGCTGAAAAGTGAGCGTTATACCCTTTTTTGAGTGACTCCAAATACCGGAGTTAGCCTAAAACCAGCATTAGGAGCCTCTAACGCTGGTATTCAGGGCTACCGCCAAACTCCAAATCTAGGCCTTATTATCTACCGATTTATCCCATTTTGCTTTTACTGCAAGCGTAATATAAATTCGATTTATCATCTTTAAATGGGATTCTCTCCACGTGATCGACAGGGTTGCTTCATCTGCAAGCTGTAAACTTTTTTTAACTCTCTCTACTGATTGTGACCATTTAGCTGCAATTTTCTCTATATTCTCTTTACCCTGCAGATTTTTAAGTACTTTGTATAACACAGAAATAGAGTGATTCCCTGCCCTGTAAAAAATATTCAATACTGGTCCTAGACAATCCCAAGAATTTTCTTCAAGATTTCCTGCGACCATTTTGTTAAAAAAATGTCGCACCTGTAAATATGCGAAAAATTCTTTGTCTATTAGCCCAAATTCATTTTTTAGTTCTTGAAAAGTTTTACACCTTCTAGTCTTTATTTCTTTTAATTGTTGTAGATAAATAAGACCTTGATGCTTCCACCCTTGAAAAACTCTCGAACCTAGCGCTGGCTCAAAATTTGGATTCCCTACTATTCGGCTAGATTTAGAGTTTTGTCGGTAACGACCCGAGTAGCTAACGCTGTTTTTTTCCCCCCGCACCTTTTAAATACCGCTGGTATTTAGAGTTCACAGAATGGCTGCGTTAGGCTCCAAAAAAGGAGCGTAGAGCATAATTTACCGCCACTGCAACTCTCAATACCAGCGGTGCTTAATAAGGACGCGGCCAGCTTCAAAAACGTGCTCGTGCTATGGGGAAACAGTTTCTAAGTCTGCACCTAACACCCTAACATGTACCCCGAGTCTAAACACCCCTAACCTTACACTTATTAACCCCTAATCTGCCGCCCCGCTATCGCTGACCCCTGCATATTTTTTTTAACCCCTAATCTGCCGCTCCATACACCGCCGCAACCTACATTATACCTATGTACCCCTAATCTGCTGCCCCTAACACCGTCGACCCCTATATTATATTTATTAACCCCTAATCTGCCCCCCACAACGTCGCCGCCAGCTACCTACAATAATTAACCCCTAATCTGCCGACAGGACCTCACCGCTACTATAATAAAGTTATTAACCCCTAATCCGCCTCACTCCCGCCTCAATAACCCTATAATAAATAGTATTAACCCCTAATCTGCCCTCCCTAACATCACCAACACCTAACTTCAAGTATTAACCCCTAATCTGCCGACCAGACCTCGCCTCTACTCTAATGAATGTATTAACCCCTAAAGCTAAGTCTAACCCTAACACTAACACCCCCCTAAGTTAAATATAATTTTTATCTAACGAAATAAATTAACTCTTATTAAATAAATTAATTCTATTTAAAGCTAAATACTTACCTGTAAAATAAACCCTAATATAGCTACAATATAACTAATAATTATATTGTAGCTATTTTAGGATTAATATTTATTTTACAGGCAACTTTGTAATTATTTTAACCAGGTACAATAGCTATTAAATAGTTAATAACTATTTAATAGCTACCTAGTTAAAATAATTACAAAATTACCTGTAAAATAAATCCTAACCTAAGTTACAATTAAACCTAACACTACACTATCAATAAATTAATTACATAAAATACCTACAAATAAATACAATTAAATAAACTAACTAAAATAAAAAAAATAAAAAAAGAACTAACTTACAAAAAATAAAAAAATAATTTACAAACATTAGAAAAATATTACAACAATTTTAAGATAATTACACCTACTCTAAGCCCCCTAATAAAATAACAAAGCCCCCCAAAACAAAAAAAAATGCCCTACCCTATTCTAAAATTAAAATAGAAAAGCTCTTTTACCTTACCAGCCCTTAAAAGGACCTTTTGCGGGGCATGCCTCAAAGAAAACAGCTCTTTTGCCTGTAAAAAAAAACATACAATACCCCCCCACAACATTACAACCCACCACCCACATACCCCTAATCTAACCCAAACCCCCCTTAAATAAACCTAACACTAAGCCCCTGAAGATCATCCTACCTTATCTTCACCACGCCGGGTATCACCGATCGGTCCAGGCTCCGAAGCAGGGGCTGAAGATGTCCATGATCCGGCTGAAGTCTTGGCCCAAGCGGGGGCTGAAGATGTCCATGATCCGGCTGAAGTCTTGATCCAAGCGTGAGCTGAAGAGGTCCATGATCTGGCTGAAGTCTTCTATCAAGCGGCATCTTCAATCTTCTTTCTTCCGGATCCATCTTCATTCCGCCGATGCGGAACATCCTTCTTCACCGACGACTTCCCGGCGAATGACGGTTTCTTTAAGGGACGTCAATCCTATCAGCCAATCGGAATTCGAGGGACGCCATCTTGGATGACGTCCCTTAAAGGAACCATCTTTCATCGGGAAGTCGTCGGTGAAGAAGGATGTTCCTCATCGGCGGAATGAAGATGGATCCGGAAGAAAGAAGATTGAAGATGCCGCTTGATAGAAGACTTCAGCCGGATCATGGACCTCTTCAGCTCCCATTTGGATCAAGACTTCAGCCAGATCATGGACATCTTCAGCCCCTGCTTGGGCCAAGACTTCAGCCGGATCATGGACATCTTCAGCCCCCGCTTGGGCTTGGATGAAGACTTTGGAGCCTGGACCGATCGGTGATACCCGGCGTGGTGAAGATAAGGTAGGATGATCTTCAGGGGCTTAGTGTTAGGTTTATTTAAGGGGGGTTTGGGTTAGATTAGGGTTATGTGGGTGGTGGGTTGTAATGTTGTGGGGGGGTATTGTATGTTTTTTTTACAGGCAAAAGAGCTGTTTTCTTTGGGGCATGCCCCGCAAAAGGCCCTTTTAAGGGCTGGTAAGGTAAAAGAGCTTTTCTATTTTAATTTTAGAATAGGGTAGGGCATTTTTTTATTTTGGGGGGCTTTGTTATTTTATTAGGGGGCTTAGAGTAGGTGTAATTAGCTTAAAACTGTTGTAATATTTTTCTAATGTTTGTAAATTATTTTTTTATTTTTTGTAACTTAGTTCTTTTTTTATTTTTTGTACTTTAGTTAGTTTATTTAATTGTATTTATTTGTAGGTATTTGATGTAATTAATTTATTGATAGTGTAGTGTTAGGTTTAATAGTAACTAAGGTTAGGATTTATTTTACAGGTAATTTTGTAATTATTTTAACTAGGTAGCTATTAAATAGTTATTAACTATTTAATAGCTATTGTACCTGGTTAAAATAATTACAAAGTTGCCTGTAAAATAAATATTAATCCTAAAATAGCTACAATGTAATTATAATTTATATTGTAACTATATTAGGGTTTATTTTACAGGTAAGTATTTAGCTTTAAATAGGAATAATTTATTTAATAAGAGTTAATTTATTTTGTTAGATAAAAATTATATTTAACTTAGGGGGGTGTTAGGGTTAGACTTAGCTTTAGGGGTTAATAAATTTAATAGAGCAGCGGTGAGGTCTGGTCGGCAGATTAGGGGTTAATACTTGAAGTTAGGTGTCGGTGATGTTAGGGAGGGCAGATTAGGGGTTAATACTATTTATTATAGGGTTATTGAGGCGGGAGTGAGGCGGATTAGGGGTTAATACATTTATTATAGTAGCGGTGAGGTCCGGTCGGCAGATTAGGGGTTACTAATTGTAGGTAGGTGGTGGCGACGTTGGGGGCGGCAGATTAGGGGTTAATAAATATAATATAGTGGTCGGCGGTGTTAGGGGCAGCAGATTAGGGGTATGTAAGGATAACGTAGGTGGCGGTGGTGTGCGGTCGGCAGATTAGGGGTTAAAAAATTTAATAGAGTGGCGGCGATGTGGGGGGACCTCGGTTTAGGGGTGCATAGGTAGTTTATGGGTGTTAGTGTACTGTAGAGCACAGTAGTTAAGAGCTTTATGAACCGGCGTTAGCCCAGAAAGCTCTTAACTCTTGGCTTTTCTCTGCGGCTGGAGTCTTGTCGTAAGATTTCTAATACTCACTTCAGCCAAGACTCTAAATTCCGGCATTAGGAAGATCCCATTGAAAAGATAGGATACGCAAATGGCGTAGGGGGACCTGAGCGCTACTATAATAAAGTTATTAACCCCTAATCCGCCTCACTAACCCTATCATAAATAGTATTAACCCCTAATCTGCCCTCCCTAACATCGCCGACACCTAACTTCAAATATTAACCCCTAATCTGCCGACCGGAGCTCACCGCTACTATAATAAATGTATTAACCCCTAAAGCTAAGTCTAACCCTAACACTAACACCCCCCTAAGTTAAATATAATTTAAATCTAACGAAATTAATTAACTCTTATTAAATAAATTATTCCTATTTAAAGCTAAATACTTACCTGTAAAATAAATCCTAATATAGCTAGAATATAAATTATAATTAAATTGTAGCTATTTTAGGATTAATATTTATTTTACAGGCAACTTTGTAATTATTTTAACCAGGTACAATAGCTATTAAATAGTTAAGAACTATTTCATAGTTACCTAGTTAAAATAATAACAAAATTACCTGTAAAATAAATCCTAACCTAAGTTACAATTAAACCTAACACTATACTATCATTAAATTAATTAAATAAAATACCTACAATTACCTACAATTAAACCTAACACTACACTATCAATAAATAAATTAAATACAATTCCTACAAATAACTACAATGAAATAAACTAACTAAAGTACAAAAAATAAAAAAGAACTAAGTTACAAAAAATAAAAAAATATTTACAAACATAAGAAAAATATTACAACAATTTTAAACTAATTACACCTACTCTAAGCCCCCTAATAAAATAACAAAGACCCCCAAAATAACAAAATGCCCTACCCTATTCTAAATTACTACATTTCAAAGCTCTTTTACCTTACCAGCCCTGAACAGGGCCCTTTGCGGGGCATGCCCCAAGAAATTCAGCTCTTTTGCCTGTACAAAAAAAACATACAATACCCCCCCAACATTACAACCCACCACCCACATACCCCTAATCTAACCCAAACTCCCCTTAAATAAACCTAACACTAAGCCCCTGAAGATCTTCCTACCTTATCTTCACCATACCAGGTTCACCGATCCGTCCTGAAGAGCTCCTCCGATGTCCTGATCCAAGCCCAAGCGGGGGACTGAAGAGGTCTTGGGGCATGCCCCGCAAAGGGCCCTGTTCAGGGCTGGTAAGGTAAAAGAGCTTTTAACTTTAGTAATTTAGAATAGGGTAGGGCATTTTGTTATTTTGGGGGTCTTTGTTATTTTATTAGGGGGCTTAGAGTAGGTGTAATTAGTTTAAAATTGTTGTAATATTTTTCTTATGTTTGTAAATATTTTTTTATTTTTTGTAACTTAGTTCTTTTTTTGTTTTTGTACTTTAGTTAGTTTATTTCATTGTAGTTATTTGTAGATATTGTATTTAATTAATGTATTGATAGTGTGGTGTTAGGTTTAATTGTAGGTAATTGTAGGTATTTTATTTAATTAATCTAATGATAGTATTGTGTTTGGTTTAATTGTAACTTAGGTTAGGATTTATTTTACAGGTAATTTTGTAATTATTTTAACTAGGTAACTATTAAATAGTTCTTAACTATTTAATAGCTATTGTACCTGGTTAAAATAATTACAAAGTTGCCTGTAAAATAAATATTAATCCTAAAATAGCTACAATGTAATTATAATTTATATTGTAGCTATATTAGGGTTTATTTTACAGGTAAGTATTTAGCTTTAAATAGGAATAATTTATTTAAGAAGAGTTAATTCATTTCGTTAAATTTAAATTATATTTAACTTAGGGGGGTGTTAGTGTTAGGGTTAGACTTAGCTTTAGGGGTTAATACATTTATTAGAATAGCGGTGAGCTCCGGTCGGCAGATTAGGGGTTAATGTTTGAAGTTATGTGTCGGCGATGTTAGGAAGGGCAGATTAGGGGTTAATACTATTTATTATAGGGTTAGTGAGGCGGATTAGGGGTTAATAACTTTATTATAGTAGCGGTGCGGTCCTCTCGGCAGATAAGGGGTTAATAAGTGTAGGCAGGTGGAGGCGACGTTGAGCGGGGCAGATTAGGGGTTAATAAATATAATATAGGGGTCGGCGGTGTTAGGGGCAGCAGATTAGGGGTACATAGCTATAATGTAGGTGGCAGCGCTTTGCGGTCGGCAGATTAGGGGTTAATTATTGTAGGTAGCTGGCGGCGACGTTGTGGGGGGCAGGTTAGGGGTTAATAAATATAATACAGGGTCGGCGGTGTTAGGGGCAGCAGATTAGGGGTACATAAGGTTACATAGGTGGCGGTCGGCAGATTAGGGGTTAAAAAATTTAATCGAGTGTCGGCGATGTGGGTGGGCCTGGGTACATAGGTAGTTTATGGGTGTTAGTGTACTTTAGAGTACAGTAGTTAAGAGCTTTATGAACCGGCGTTAGCCCAAAAAGCTCTTAACTACTGACTTTTTTCCTGCGGCTGGAGTTTTGTCGTTAGATGTCTAACGCTCACTTCAGACACGACTCTAAATACCGGAGTTAGAAAGATCCCATTGAAAAGATAGGATACGCAATTGACGTAAGGGGATCTGCGGTATGGAAAAGTCACGGCTGAAAAGTGAGCGTTAGACCCTTTTTTGAGTGACTCCAAATACCGGCGGTAGCCTAAAACCAGCGTTAGGAGCCTCTAACGCTGGTTTTCACGGCTACCGCCAAACTCTAAATCTAGGCCTAAGATTGTAATTCCCCTTTTACAAAAATTCCATTAAATAAACCTTCCAGCGTTGGGCTTATTTCTTCCCCTAATATTTTATATAGTTCTATTGGAAGCTGATCTGGGCCAGGCGCTTTATTCGCTGCCGTACGTTTAATTGCCTTTTTAATCTCCTGTAATGTTATGGGACTATTTTATACCTCTAGTTTGTCTTTGTCTACTTTAGGTAGCCTGATCTTCTCCCAGAATTGCATTTTCGTTTCCTGGCAAATTGTGCCCTTTGCATAAATTGTTTTATAAAATTCCAACACCTGTTTACTTATCTCCCTATTATTTACATATCTTTCTTTCCCAACTTTAATTGCTTCTATACATTGTCTTTTCTTTTTAAACTTGACTAGCTTGGCCAAAAAATTTCCAGCTTTACCATTATACCTGTAATAAAACGCCCTCGTTCTTATTTCTTCCTGCCTCATTTTTTGTGTCATAAAGATTTCTCTTTCTTTTTTTGCCCTTATATATTTTCCCCAAAGGCTATTTGATGAATCACTAAGGAATAAGTTATAACAATTTCTCACCTTACTAGATAACAGGGCTTCTTTTCTTTGCAATTCACATTTTTTTTCCAATTAAATATGATTTTATCTCCCATCTAATTACTGCTTTAACCCCTTAATGACCACAGCACTTTTCCATTTTCTGTCCGTTTGGGACCAAGGCTATTTTTACATTTCTGCGGTGTTTGTGTTTAGCTGTAATTTTCCTGTTACTCATTTGCTGAACCCATGCATATTATATACCGTTTTTCTCGCCATTAAATGGGCTTTCTAAAGATACCATTATTTTCATCATATCTTATAATTTACTATAAAAAAATTATAAAATATGAGGAAAAAATGGAAAAAAACGCAGTTTTTCTAACTTTGACCCCCAAAATCTGTTACACATCTACAACCACCAAAAAACACCCATGCTAAATAGTTTCTAAATTTTGTCCTGAGTTTAGAAATATCCAATGTCTACATGTTCTTTGCTTTTTTTGCAAGTTATAGGGCAATAAATACAAGTAGCACTTTGCTATTTCCAAACCACTTTTTTTCAAAATTAGCGCTAGTTACATTGGGACACTGATATCTGTCTGGGATCCCTGAATATCCCTTGACATGTATATATATATTTTTTTAGAAGACATCCCAAAGTATTGATCTAGGCCCATTTTGGTATATTTCATGCCACCATTTCACTACAAAATACGATCAAATAAAAAAAAATGTTCACTTTTTCACAAATGTTTTCACAAACTTTAGGTTTCTCATTGAAATTATTTACAAACAACTTGTGCAATTATGGCATACATGGTTGTAAATGTTTCTCTGGGATCCCCTTTGTTCAAAAATAGCAGACATATATGGCTTTGGCATCGCTTTTTGGTATTTAGAAGGCCGCTAAATGTCGCTGCGCACCACACATGTATTATGCCCAGCAGTGAAGGGGTTAATTAGGGAGCATGTAGGGAGCTTGTAGTTTTAATTTTAGCTTTAGTGTAGTGTAGTAGACAACCCAAAGTATTGATCTAGGCCCATTTTGGTATATTTCATGCTACCATTTCACCGCCAAATGCGAACAAATAAAAATAAAACGTAAAATTTTCCCAATTTAAGGTTTCTCACTAAAATTATTTACAAACAGCTTGTGCAATTATGGCATAAATGGTTGTAAAAGCTTCTCTGGGATCCCCTTTGTTCAGAAATAGCACACATATATGGCTTTGGCTTTGCTTTTTGGTAATTAGAAGGCAGCTAAATGCCGCTGCGCACCATACGTGTATAATGCCCAGCAGTGAAGGGGTTAATTAGGGAGCTTTTAGGGAGCTTGCAGGGTTAATTTTAGCTTTAGTGTAGGTATCAACCTCCCACATGAAACATCACACCCCCAGATCCCTCCCAAACAGCTCTCTTCCCTCCCCCACCCCACAATTGTCCCCGCCATCTTAAGTACTGGCAGTAAGTCTGCCAGTACTAAAATAAGAGTTTTTTGGTTTTTTTTTTTTTTTAAATAATAATTCTGTTCTGTAGTATCCTCCCTTAGCCCCCAACCTCCCTGATCCCCCCCAAACTGCTCTCTAACCCCCCCTCTCTCTGCCTTATTGCGCCATATTGGGTACTGGCAGCTGTCTGCCAGTGCCCAGTTTGAAATCAAATATGTTTTTTTTTATTTATTTTTAAAAAAATACTATTTTCTGTAGTGTAGCTGCCCTCCCTCAACCCCCAACCCCCCAACCCCTGCCAGATCGCTAAAAAAAATTTAAATGCCCACCCTCACTCCCACCGAGTACCACCTTGTGCTCCCACAGAGTACCACCATTGCTCCATAGTGTAGAGTTCCCACCCGCCCGCGCGCGCGCCCGCTCCCATGCGCACACACCCGCTCCCGTTCACCCGCGCCCGCACTCGATCCCGCCCCCCTTCCCACCGATGGCCGCCCACCCGCCTCCCTGGGTAAGCTCCCACCCACCAACGAACATGGCCATCAATGGCCGGTGCAGAGAGGGCCACAGGGTGGCTCTCTCTGCATCGGATGGCTAAAGAATGTTATAGCAGGATGCCTCAATATCGAGGCATCACTGCTATAACATGAAAACAGTTGGAAGTGATCAGGATCGCTTCCACTGCTTTCAAAGACCAACGACGTACAGGGTACGTCCTTGGTCGTTAACTGCATTTTTTTGCAGGACGTACCCCATACGTCGTTGGTCGTTAAGGGGTTAAAGGACTGCCAAAATATTTCATACCTCTCTTTTGGCTAGATTATGAGTTTTGTCGGTAAAAACTTGCGGGATTAAACGCTCCTTTTTTTCCAGCGCTTACTTTAAACAACGCTGGTATTACGAGTTTTCTGAATGGCTGCGTTAGCCTCAGAAAAGTGAGCGTTAAGCAAAATTTAGCTCCACTTCTACCTGTAATACCAGCGTTGCTTATGGTAAGCTGGAAAAACGTGCTTGTGCACGATTCCCCCATAGGATACAATGGGGCTGAGCTGGCTAAAAAAAAAAAGCAGCGTTCAGCTCCTAATGCAGCCCCATTGTTTCCTATGGGAAACATTTTCTAAGTCTACACCTAACACCCTAATATGAACCCCGAGTCTAAACACCCCTAACCTTACACTTATTAACCCCTAATCTGCCACCCCCAACATCGTTGCCACCTGCATTATACTATTAACCCCTAATCTGCCACTCCGGACACCGCCACCACCTGCATTATCCCTATGAACCCCTAATCTGCTGCCACTAACATCGCCGACACCTGTATTGTATTTATTAACCCCTAATCTGCTCCCCCCAATGTCGCCGCCACCTACCTACAATTATTAACCCCTAATCTCCCGCCACCAATGTCGTCGCTACTATAATAAAGTTATTAACCCTAAACCTAAGTCTAACCCTAACACCCCCCAACTTAAATATAATTTAAATAAAACGAAATAAAAATACTATACTTAAATAATTAATCCTATTTAAAACTAAATACTTACCTATAAAATAAACCCTAATATAGCTACAATATAACTTATAGTTACATTGTAGCTATTTTAGGATTTATATTTATTTTACAGGCAACTGTATTTATTTTAACTAGGTACAATAGCTATTAAATAGTTAATAACTATTTCATAGCTACCTAGTTAAAATAATGACAAAATTACCTGTAAAATAAATCCTAACCTAAGTTACAAATACACCTAACACTACACTATCAATAAATTAATTAACTAAAATTATCTAAACTCAAATGCAATTAAATAAACTAAACTATAGTACAAAAAAACAAACACTAAATTACAAAAAATAAAAAAATATTACAAGAATTTTAATCTAATTACACCTAATCTAAGCCCCCTAATAAAATAAAAAAGCCCCCCAAAATAATAAAATTCCCTACCCTAAGTTAATAATGTAGAGTGAATTGAGTAAGGTAACTTGTGCATACTGCACACACATATTTCATATCACTTTAGCTCATGAAGCTATAAATTCATATGGTGCATACTTCCTATATATGTGTATTTATAATTATTATTTATTCAAATATTCATGCGTATCCCCAGGCTGATTAAAATTATACAGATCTGACTATATCACATAATCAACACACCGATCCAATTTGGAAAGATATGAAGCCTTATATGATTTCAATAACTGACAAATACATAAGTAAGGATAATATATCCATTATGTATTCATTGGTATTAGTAGCTGAAATGATATATTCTATACTAACAGCAGTTTTTCAGATGCCATGGAATATATGTCAACAAATAGTTAATGTTATGATTACATAGGAGTACGTATCATTGAATGAAGACTTATACAATAATAGTCAGTTTGGTTTTTTTTTCTTCAGAGGTGTGTACTGAATAGTAATTTATGAGAGGAATAGACTGTGACAATTTTCATCCAATTAGGAGACTACTACCAACCACAACTAGGACTCAGATAAACTGAGGACACTGATAGGTTATCCTAGAGGCGTGCACTACAGCCTTCAGCTGATTGGTTTAGCATCTCCTTACCTAGGGGTTAAAAGGCAGCACCTGGCAGTGAATCAGGTTTGTCAGTTCACTTGCTGAATCACATTGAGAAAGGCTGTGCAACAGCTGAAACATGTTTGTGTAGTTCAACTTGTTTTTAAACTACTTTTTTTTACTTAACTTATACCACTTATAATTATTTTTGCTGCATTAACTGTTGCCTCATGCTACCCCTGGCACCTGAAGCTGACGGTTCCTGATATCGGCCAGGAATACAGGGGGGTGACATGATAGCAGCAGTGCAGTAATTGTGGTGTACCTTTAGGTAATATATCTGTGTGGGTAATGATAGGTGATGTTTATCACCTTAGTCATTAATTTTTAAATAAATTCCTTAATAAAGATTATAGGTTTTAATACCAGTATATACATTTATTATTCGCTAGCAGATATTTCATGCTGTAATTTTACAGCTTATTACAAGTGATAGGTGTAATAGTGCTTAATATCCCCTCTATACTCTCCCATTTCCTTTTCCTATTTTTTGATAGCCTGGATGAAGGTGTCTGCCGGTCTGGATGTCCTCTTCTGCCCGGATAGGATGAAGACTTCTGCTGGTCCGGATATCCGCTTCTGGCCCATCGGTCCCTGGCTGTGTGAAAACAGCTCAAGGTAGGGTGATCTTCAGGGGGGTAGTGTTAGGTTTTTTAAGGGGGGGTCGGGTGGGTTTTAGAGTAGGGGTGTGTGGGTGGTGGGTTTTAATTTGGGGGGGTCTTGTATTTTTTTTAAAGGTAAAAGAGCTGATTACTTTGGGGCAATGCCCCGCAAAAAGCCCTTTTAAGGGCTGGTAAAAGAGCTGATTACTTTTGTAATTTAGTATAGGGTAGGGAATTTTATTACTTTGGGGGGCTTTTTTATTTTATTAGGGGGCTTAGATTAGATTAAAATTCTTGTAATATTTTTTTTTTATTTTTTGTAATTTAGTGTTTTGTTTTTTTTGTGTACTATAGTTTAGTTTATTTAATTGTATTTGAGTTTAGATAATTGTAGTTAATTTATTTAATTAATTTATTGACAGTGTAGTGTTAGGTGTATTTGTAACTTAGGTTTATTTTACAGGTAATTTTGTAATTATTTTAACTAGGTAGTTATTAAATAGTTATTAACTATTTAATAACTATTGTACCTTTTTAAAATAAATACAAAGTTGCCTGTAAAATCAATATAAATCCTAAAATAGCTACCATGTAACTATTGGTTATATTGTAGCTATATTAGGGTTTATTTTATAGGTAAGTATTTAGTTTTAAATAGGATTAATTTATTTAATTTTAGAAATTTTATTTAGATTTATTAAAAATAGATTTAACTTAGGGGGATGTTAGGGTTAGGGTTAGACTTAAGTTTAGGGGTTAATAACTTTATTATAGTATCAGCGACTTTGGGGGCGGCAGTTTAGGGGTTAATAATTGTAGGTAGGTGGCGGCGACATTGGGGGGGGGCAGATTAGGGGTTAATAAATATAATGTAGGTGTCGGCGATGTTAGGGGCAGCAGATTAGGGGTTCATAGGTATAATGTAGGTGGCGGTGATGTCCGGTCAGCAGATTAGGGGTTAAATCATTTTATTATAGTGTTTGTGATGTGGGGGGCCTCGGTTTAGGGGTTCATAGGTAGTTTATGGGTGTTAGTGTACTTTGTAGCACTGTAGTTAAGAGCTTTATTTTCCGGCGTTAGCCCATAAAACTCTTAACTACTGACTTTTTTTATGCGGTAGGAGTCTTGGAGGTAGAGGCTGTACCGCTCACTTCTTCCAAGACTCGTAATACCAGCATTAGGCAAATCCCATTAAAAAGATAGGATACGCAATTGACATAAGGGGATTTGCGGTAGACAAAAGTCGCAGAAGAAAAGTGAGCGGTACACCTGTACCTGCAAGACTCGTAATACCAGCGGGCGTTAAAAAGCAGCGTTAGGACCCCTTAATGCTGCTTTTTAAGGCTAACGCAGAACTCGTAATCTAGGCGTTTGTATTCTCGATTGTAAGAGAAAAAATCGCTCCAATTCTGCTTTAACCATACTTTGAACTGGATATTTGAAGCTAAATAGGAAGGAAAGAAAGATTTTGCCACATTATTTATGTTAGCCTTCTTGATCTGAATCTTTAAAGATATGATAGCATGGTCAGATAAAATTATATCTTTTATATCGGTTGACATTTCCATTCCCATAAGGTTTTCAGAGACCAGAAATGCATCTATTGTTGACATAGTTTTATTACTCAGAGAAACACATGAAAATGTTCTTACATCTGGGTTATGAATTCTCCATATGTCTTTCAATCATAAAGCCCTGCAAAAACCTTTAAATACTCTTGATTCTTGTCTACATTTATTATTAAGGGCAGGTCTTAGTCTATCTAGTGTCGGATACATAACCATATTCATATCTACCTGCTAAAATAATATTCTCTGGTCCAATATTTGTTAGTTTAACCTGCATTTTTTCCCAAAAGTCCCTGTCTAAGGTATTTGGTCCATAAATGTTACAAAGACTCAATCTTTTACCCTCTATTTCGACCTGCAGGATTATATACCGCCCTGCCTCATCTAGCTCTCTTGTTAAAATTTTGTACTCCAGGTATTTGTTAAAAAGGATTGCAACCCCCTTTTTCCTCTCGTTACAGGGTGTTGCAATTACTTCCCCCACCCAGCTCGTTTGCAGTTTACTAATTTCTTGTTCTCTTAGATGGGTTTCTTGGAGCATAGCAATATCAGCGTTATATTTTTTAATAAATTTCAAAATATTCTTCCTTTTTATTGGGGATGAAATTCCCCCAATATTCCAGGAAACCAAGTTAATTTGCTCCTTCATTTTATACTATTTAACAGGGAGAGGATGAGGAGGGAGAAAAAAAATAAAAATAATTTAATAAACAAACCTTGCATACACATATACCCAACCAATGACCCCCCACATGGGGGCCACCCTTATCTACTGCAGTATATATTTCCCATCTTTATAGTGAGAAGTGACAAATAATTTATATATATACAGTTGCAAGAAAAAGTATGTGAACCCTTTGGAATGATATGGATTTCTGCACAAATTGGTCATAAAATGTGATCTGATCATCATCTAAGTGACAACAATAGACAATCACAGTCTGCTTAAACTAATAACACACAAAGAATGAAATGTTGCCATGTTTTTATTGAACACACCATGTAAACATTCACAGTGCAGGTGGAAAAAGTATGTGAACCCTTGGATTTAATAACTGGTTGAACCTCCTTTGGCAGCAATAACTTTAACCAAACGTTTCCTGTAGTTGCAGATCAGACGTGCACAACGGTCAGGAGTAATTCTTGACCATTCCTCTTTACAGAACTGTTTCAGTTCAGCAATATTCTTGGGATGTCTGGTGTGAATCGCTTTCTTGAGGTCATGCCATAGCATCTCAATCAGGTTGAGGTCAGGACTCTGACTGGGCCACTGCAGAAGGCGTATTTTCTTCTATTTAAGCCGTTCTGTTGTTGATTTACTTCTATGCTTTGGGTCATTGTCCTGTTGCAACACCCATCTTCTGTTGAGCTTTAGCTGGTAGACAGATTGCCTTAAGTTCTCCTGCAAAATGTCTTGATAAACTTAGGAATTTTCCTTCGATGGTAGCAATCCGTCCAGGCCCTGACACAGCAAAGCAGCCCCAAACCATGATGCCCCCACCACCATACTTCACAGTTGGGATGAGGTTTTGATGTTGGTGTGCTGTGCCTCTTTTTCGCCACACATAGTGTTGTGTATTTCTTCCAAACAACTCAACTTTAGTTTCATCTGTCCACAGAATATTTTGCCAGTACTGCTGTGGAACATCCAGATGCTCTTGTGCAAACTGTAAATGTGCAGCAATGTTTTGTTTGGACAGCAGTGGCTTCCTCTGTGGTATCCTCCCATGAAATCCATTCTTGTTTAGTGTTTTACGTATTGTAGATTCGCTAACAGGGATGTTAGCATTTGTCAGTGACTTTTGTAAGTCTTTAGCTGACACTCTAGGATTCTTCTTCACCTCATTGAGCAGTCTGCGCTGTGCTCTTGCAGTCATCTTTACAGGACGGCGACTTCTAGGGAGAGTAGCAGCAGTGCTGAACTTTCTCCATTTATAGACAATTTGTCTTACCATGGACTGATGAACAGCAAGGTTTTTGGAGATACTTTTATAACCCTTTCCAGCTTTATGCAAGTCAACAATTCTTAATCGTAGGTCTTCTGAGAGCTCTTTTGTGCGAGGCATCATTCACATCAGGCAATGCTTCTTGGGAAAAGCAAACCCAGAACTGGTGTGTGTTTTTTATAGGGCAGGGCAGCTGTAACCAACACCTCCAATCTCATCTCATTGATTGGACTCCAGTAGGCTGACATCTCACTCCAATTAGCTCTTGTAGATGTCATTAGTCTAGGGGTTCACATACTTTTTCCACCTGCACTGTGAATGTTTACATGGTGTGTTCAATAAAAACATGGCAACATTTCATTCTTTGTGTGTTCTTAGTTTAAGCAGACTGTGATTGTCTATTGTTGTGACTTAGATAATGATCAGATCCCATTTTATGACCAATTTGTGCAGAAATCCATATCATTCCAAAGGGTTCACATACTTTTTCTTGCAACTGTATATGTATATATATATATATATATATATATATATATATATATATATATATATATATATATATTATATATATATATATATATATCATAAAACAAAAACAGCTGTAACAGTTGAATAATACATACAAGTGTATTTTCCAATTCCCATTAAAAGTTAGCATCTATAAAATACTATCGAATTACACGTGCAGTCTTGCCATTTATTTGCCCTCCCTTTCCACCTTGCGTCTTGGGTCCAATTATACATGTGTCTCCCCTGGGCAACTTCTCCCCCTCCTGTCTTTTACTTATATATATTTTGGCCTCTTCGACATTATTTAATATTACATTCCCTTGATCATCAAATATTCTAATCTTTGCCAGATACATTATAGTTGCTTTAAGCCCCATATTAATTAAGCTAGTACAAATTGGTGCCATTCCATTTCTTTTTTTGATGTTTCTACTGAAAAATCTTGAAACAAAAGTAAACTTTTCTCTACCCCCATTATCGGCATTTCTTGTTTATATTGACTCAGTAAATTTATCTTATCCTGAAAGTTAAGGTACTTGATGATCACTGGTCTGATTCTTGGATTACCATTCAGATAGCTCCTACTACTACCTATCCTATGTGCCCTTTCCACCTGCAATACCTGCTGTGGAATTTGTAGCCCTAACATTTGTGGTAGTTGGTGTGATGCAAACTTCAGCATATTTTGGTATTCCATTGACTCAGGTAATCCTATAACTCTTAAATTGTTATACCTAGAGCGATCTTCTAATTCTTCCAACTTGTCTTGCATATTAGCTATTTGTATGGCTTGTTCTTAAATCTTTGTCTTGTCTACTGTTTGCATCTTCTAGGTAAGATATTCTGTTTTCAGCTTCTACTAGTCTGTTGGAGAACTGTTTAACCTCTTGCGAAAGTAAGGTTATCTCTTGTTTGACCTGATCAAACTGTGGAATCATTAACTCTGAAAGTTGTTTGATTAGTTCTTGTGAATCTATAGTGTGTAAGCTTATATTGCCTGCTTCTATACCATTGTCATTTACACTTTCATTACTTGTTCTATTTTTTCTATCTTTAGCTTTAGGTGGCATAGTGGGTGTTCTATTTTTAGAGGTAATAAACCTCTCAATGTGCATATCTGAAAATTTAAGTGTAGTGACAAATCTGTCTCACCTAGCAGTGGGTGAGAGAAATAGAGTACTATTATCTGAATCAACCATCTTTGACTAAAGGATGAAGTTATCTTCTCCCATGTCAATGTGAGGGATAGAGCCCTCTAGTGTTAAAAACTACAACTAGCAGTGAGGGGAAAAAAAAAAGGGGTGCAAGTGAACTGCTATTGCCAACCAACGTGGGACTTATTTATCCTTATTCACGTCTGCAACTGATGAAACCTTTAAATTCTTTATATAACAGGCAAATCCTCCCCAGGGCGCAGATGATCCTAGTGTGTGACAGTGCTACTACAGCTCTAACAAAATATTAAACATCTATCCTTCTATAATACTGCAGGCTGTCTACTACTTTAATCAATTTGTTCCTTCCCTTCGCTCACCACTTCTCTACCACTTACCCCCCTGGGTATCCTAAGACTTAGGTTTTACACTAATAGCCACTTCACTATAATCAAATTCCACTTAAGCCTAAAATTGAACTAACCTTTATACCCTGCTCAATTTCTGTGTGTTTTGTTCAGACCAAAATTACCTATATCTACTTACAACAGTTCCTACAATTCAACAATCCTATAATACCCTCTCCAGTGTCTGATCAAATAACACTTTTTAAATTATATTTTCTTTACATTAGATAGTTCCGTGGGGCAGCTCAAGTGCCATTATAACAAGCTGTCCATTCTCCAGACCCCATACTAGATCTTCAGCAAATCTCTATAGCCCTTTAACTAGGTACTTAATGTAGAGGGGGGGCAGTCATTCAGCACAATTCTCCTTGATAGTGGACCACAGGCACTCTCTTTTTCCTTCCTTCTCCTGTCCTCTTTTCTTTTCCTTTTCCCAACTCTTCACTCTAGCCTTGAAAAACAGGTCCTGCACTCTATAGGTATAGACCGTCCGAGAGGTATTATTTCCCTATTTGTGTGGAGACACTTTACTTTGTACCCCCTCCCAGATGCTCCGTTGTTATGGCCTCCTGGAGTTAAGACTTGACCCACATTAGCGGTACTCGACTCCAGTCGGTGGGCTATTTCTTTAGCTGAAATGGTACAATTGCTGTTTTGTTTTTAATTGAGATTTCCCACCTTTGGGACCAAACAATCTTACAAACTAATGGCCCAATAATAGCCCTTATACCTCAGGTCTCAGTAATATCACCCTGCTTATATTTTAGCGGTGCCAGTCCAAAATCAACTTCAGCCATCTTACTCCAGGTAATTTCACCAAACAACAGGTCACTAGTAAGTCAGGGGAGCTACCCTCCAGGAAAGCAGAGTCTTATAGTCAGTCCGTGGGGTCTGGCTTAACCTTCCCTTTTTTAGGGTAGTTTTAATAAGTTAAGTTCCTGTATCCCCACTCATCATCTGCTGTTTTCAAAGCCCAGGCTTCTCCCACTATACTTGGGTCGCTTGGCAATCTCCCACTATGTGCAGGCTTATATATTCCTTATACACCGTGGATCCTATGTTGTTGTACCTCAGGTCTCAATATAGTTCCATGCTTAGATTTTAGTTTGTACCAGACCAAGTTTAACTTCAGCCAACTTGCACCAGCTGATTTCACAAAACAAAAAGACACTAGTGCGTCGGGGGAGCTAGACTTCAGGTAAAAAATGTCCTGTAATCAGTCCGTGGGGTCTGGTGTAACTTTCCCTTTTTTAAGTTAACTTTGCAAAGTTAAAGTCCTCCCAGTATCCCCACTCACCCTCTGCCATTTCCATAGCCTGGGCTGCTCCCACTAACCTCGGCTCACTTAGCAGGCTCCCGCTGTGTGCAGGCTTATGTATTTCTTATACACTTTGAATCCTCCGTTGTTCCGCTGTCTCTCTGCTCCTGTAGTCTGTCACGCCTCCAGGCTCCTGCAAGCTCCTGCAGTCGACCCGAGCTAAGGATCTGATGACGTCAATTTTGGAATGCCAGTAGTTCCGCTAGTCGTGGTGGCTCTAGTACTCTCAGCAGGCCTCCCACGCTACCGCAGGGCTTCCGGGCACAATCTCGTGCCTATGGCCAGCTTGTCGATCAGCTTGGGGATTCCTCACTTGCTCTTCCCTACACAAGCAACACGGCTACGTGCCCCTGTCTTGCGCCGAAGCACCTCCCCTTCATGGCCGTCATCCAATCCTCCTCTGAGATCTTACTTTCAAACTTTTCCTTTAGAGATCATTCCTCAGTCTCTAAGGAGAGTGTTTCCCTTACTGCTGGCATTCTTTTTTATTAATTATTTTATTTACACTTTATTTTTCATTAGGGAGATTAATTCATCTACAGACTGAAAGTGAAGAATCCCAGACAGAAAGTGAAGAATATCAGACTGAAAAGGAAGAATCCCAGACTGAAAGTGAAGAATACCAATGTGATCATGTCTGTGGCATTGTCTTTCAACTGTGCTGACTTTGAAAAACATACAAAGACACATTCACATGGTAAGTGGCCATAATTCTCTGGAACAAGACTGGGGATTCAGGATGCATCCTATGGGAGACACTTATGGTTCATAATCTTATTTTTATTTTTAGATGGTATTTCACAATCCTCTATTTTGAAAATGCTGAATAAGACACCTAATGAAGATAAACTGATATTTTGAAGAGAATTGCCTTTCAAAGACCATACATCTAGGTTAGTTTACACAATGCATGCTATTTAAGAATCATAGGAGGAATAATGTTCAAATAATTCAGAATATATACATGTCCTATTTTAGAATATGTTTATTTTATATACCTTACCCTTACTTTGTGCTAGAGAGTACTCAGATTCTGACCAATCAGACAGATAAAGGGATACATTTAATAGTTGACATTTAGGTATATTATTATTTGAAGGGACATGAAATATTACATTCAATTATGTCCCTCATACAATAGAATAATATTTTTTTCTTCAAAATTTTATATTATGCATTATTTTGTCTAATTTTAAATGCTAATATATGTAATTCAAATATTGATTAGACAATTTAATGTGATTAATTTCAAATTATCGATATAGATCTCCAGTCTGTACGTGTTTTTAATATCAAGACAAACAATACATGTTAGAGCATAGACAGAAGATGAATTTACAAGTATTAGATTTAATGAATATTTTTAGACATGGGTTCATTACATAACCTAATTGACTAATGTTTTTAATATTTCTTTTCTTTCTTTTTCAGATTTTCATTTTTGATGAATTCAAAAAATGTTTTTATGTTTTTAAAAATTAAATTTATTTACATACTCTATTTTTCAATTTTATTTATTGAAATACATATTATTTGATACATATCTCTATCACAGTAAGATAAGAAGAAATACATCCATCTAATGTTCTGACATGTAAACAAAATATTAGTCCCATGACTGTTAAAGTATCTATTTTACAAGCACATGCCTGATATCAAATACACTAATTTTGATTAATTTATTGAATGAAAAAAATATCAACACAGCTTAAGCAGATAATGTTAAAGTCAAGTATCTCCTCTTTTAAGGAGGAGTTAGATACAGCCATCTATGATTTGATTGTGTGATTTAGAGATGTCAAAATCATAAAAAAATTATGATGAGGATATGCACTATCAATTATATAACAATTTTACTCATTTCACTTTTAAGAAATGAAAGTGTTTAACTTCTTACATTAAAGTGACAGTGTAGTTTAATGTTAGATTATAGAGATTAGAATGTAAATATTTCTTAGGTATCATAAAACACTCTTACAATAAATATAGGTTATTATGCTTTAATTATTTGCAACGTAATCTAGTTTAAATCATCTTTAAAGAAAATGTAAGTTAATTTCACATTTATACCAAGCTAGTTATTTTTTCACTCTAGTGGAGTCATTTGAAGGGTCGGTTAACTGTAGATATATCAAAATATAATTTCTCACAATTATACTCTTTACCTGTTGGAATATATCACATTTCTATAGGTATTGCCGTTACCCTTTATTTTAATTTAGTTTATTTCTCCAATGTTAACTCCACCTATTCCTAATTTTTTATCCTTAAAGGGACATTAAAGCCAAAATTGTATTTCATGATTCAGACAGAGAATACAACTTTAAATATTCCAATTTACTTCTATTATCTAATTTGCTTCATTCTTTAGATATCCTTTGTTAAAGAAATAGCAATGCACATGGGTTATCCAATTACACAAGGCATCTATGTGCAGTCACCAATCAGCAGCAACAGAGCCTATCTAGATATGCTTTTCAGGAAAGAATATCAAGAGATAAAAGCAAATGAGATAATAGAAGTGAATTAGAAAGTTGTTTAACATCTAAATCAGGAATGAAAGAATTTTGATTTAATGTCCCTTTAAGGCAAAGCTGTATAAATACAGCCATTGTAAGATATTTCACTCACAGTGGGGCATACAATACATAAGGTAATACAAATTACAAATCTTTTATTTTGATTGTTTGGCAGATATAAGAAGTATGTATATGTCTAAAAATGGGATTAAGTTAGGAGATCAGACTATCTATCCAAGCTCATACACATATTTGTGTTTTTCGCTTCACAATAATAATTCATAGACCAACATGAACCATTTAATTTCATGCATTATATACTCTGCTGATAATAAAATAATAAGGAATTGTAAACACATTAATTTCTCAAAATATTATAGTATACTGTCCCTTTAAGAGTCTGCACTGAATCATTTAAAAGTTCCATGAAAGGATGGAGATAAGTGGACATTTGACAAACAAGGTTCTCACACAGGTCAAACGTATATTCATATAACAGGATCAAATATGCAATAATTAGTAGTGTATTAAAGTAAATATATTTTGGCTTTACTGTCCCTTTTATATGTATATACAATCATATATTTAAATATATTTTTCATATTCACACATGGCTGCATATTTTTAAAAAATAACTTAGTTTTAGTTTAGAGCTTGTGATGGATATTTCATTTTTATTGAAAGGGAAATGACAAAATAATCTTATCTTCCATGATTAAGACAGAGTAAATTTAAATCTAAAATAAAAATGGACTTTAATAATAACATATGGTTTATTCTCATATCCTAAGTTTGCACAAACGAGAGGCATAGGCTTATGATCAGCAAAGCATTACTGGGAAATATCTACTTATTTGTGGGTGGGCAACAATGCATATTTACAATGTTTAGACAGATGTCTTTATCTAAATTTAAATATTGCATATCAGATCATTAAAGGGACATTAATCCAAAAGTGTTTATTTAGTGGTTCCTATAGAAAATATAATTTTAAACTCAAATGTACTTATTTTATATAATTACCTTTTTTATATACTTTCATATAAAACCATATCTAGATATGCTCAGTAGCTGAAGATTGGTGGATGCACAGAGATGCCTTTTGTGATTGGCTCAACCATGTGCATTGCTATTTCATCTGTAAAGGATATGTAAAGAAAAAGCTAAATAGATAGATAGATTTAAATTTTAAAGTTTAAAACTGTATTCTCTATCTGGATCATGAAAGAAAATATTTGGGTGTAATGTTCCATTAAAAATAAAGACACAATGCAAAAATGTTTATATGTGAGCAGTTCAGACCAATACAAGCTCAATGTTTATTTACTAATAATGAACAAACTTGGGGTTTTAAAATTTACAAGCATTTTTATCCAAGTTACGTCCATTATAAATACAAATTACGCATTTCAGAAATATACGCCTAGTTTGGCGTTAGGGTAAAAAAGTAGCGTTAAGGGCTCCAAACGCTGATTTTTACTGCCCGCTGGTATTACGAGTTTCCTTAACGCCACTAAAAAATTTGTTAACGCTGAAATCATTACCGACAACCCAGACCCAGTAGTTAACATCTACCGCGAAAATAAACATCCACGAATCACAAAAAAAACATTACACAAAGTACACTTACACTCATACAAACACTACACTATATTTATTTTTAATTTTTCATATTTTCATGTCAAAATAGAACAGATCAAAGTTACGAGATCTCGGGTGTTTGAAAAAAAGCCACCGAAATCCATTTTCCATTGACTTACATAGACAGATGGGAACAGACACTCATATAGCTACATCTAACTACTAATATTATCATATACATACACTAATCGATACATACAAACAATATACACCACATTACATACACAAATAAGATTTTGATTATGAAATAAACACGATTTAGCTACTTTTTCACACAAGACCATGACGTCACTAACTTTACGCTCAAAACCAGTCTTAGATTTTATTTCTACACACATTTTTCTACTCCATTGACTTCTATGGGGAAGACGTGCTCGTGCACGTGACAGACAGATTTAGCTAACGCACGCAAAAAGCGTAGACAAGAAAACTCGTAATACCAGTGTTAGAATTGTGAAACTAACTCATGTTTTCCTGCATTAGTTCCGCTATGACAAATAGATCAAGAAATGGCTATTTTCCTATGGACTTATGGCTTTTACTTATGTGAAATTCACAACAATATCACATTGTTTTATACATTTACATTACATCAACTACAAACCAACATCACTAGTAACAAACATTTTGAACAATTACATCAGATTTAAACGGACAGAAAAATAATTTGAACATTTCATTATTCACAAACAGTAGACAATTGGTAACACCTCTCATTTACCTCTATTATAGCATTTCATTTATTCAACTCATATGCTTGCATGAACAGCATATCTACATAGGCTTAACACATGATCCTTAATGGATGCACATACATTACTTTTATCATTCACTCATACATGTGCATTGATATTATGGGGGAAAAACACATTAAATTTTCTCTATGAATCAGGAAACATAAAATAGGGATTTACTGCCCCTTTAACATCACGATTCACTCACAATATACCATTAGGAATTACGTACAATAACAACATCATTAGAACATATTAGAGCTGTCACTTTTTGGGAAGGAACAACAATGCTATACTGCTTTATAGAAGTCAGCATATGTGGGAGAGAATCACCATATATACGTATATATGTACATAACACGCATCACGCAACAACAAAGCACACATTTATATTTTTAATCAGCACACAATAACAATGTAGTAAAATACAACAACACAATGAGGATTTGATAACTAGACAGGCAGGTTGCTAATATGATGATGTCATTAGAAGCTTCAACCATACACATTACAGCTTTAGGACTGTACCGCCCCTTTCAGAAGTTTAGCACTCAATACTACAATACTACATATACATAAACGACAGTTTGGAACATCATTATTACTGCAATTTTAAAGGGATGCGTACAATATTGACATCTCGCAAATCACTTATATATACAATATTATAGATGTTAGCCGGAAGATCTTCAGTATTGTTGCGTTTTTAATGGGACGCGTACAATATTGACATCTCGCAAATCACTTATACATACAATACTACAGATGTCAGCTGGAAGATCTTCATTATTGCGATTTTAAAGGGACGCGTACATTATTGTCATCTCGCAAATCACTTATATATACAATACTACAGATGTCAGCCGGAAGATCTTCAGTATTATTGCGTTTTTAATGGGACGCGTACAATATTGACATCTCGCAAATCACTTATATATACAATACTACAGATCTCAGCCGGAAGATCTTCAGTATTATTTTGCGATTTTAAAGGGACGCATACAATATTGACATCTCGCAAATCACTTACATATACAATATTAGAGATGTCAGCTGTTACTTTATCGTTTACAAACAATATTGCAGCAACATTAATCGATCACATCCTATGCCATTATACACAAGTATGCACATTCATGTTAGCCTGGACGTGTGCTTTTTACAATAAGATCGTGTTTAATAAGTATTTATTACGCATATGAACAAACATTACGAAGATGCACTGTATGTGTTACATTTTACACTTTCACATTGCGATTCATTGGGGGAAAACAAAATTTTAGCAAACACCTAACAAAAATGCCCACTTTGAAAGCATTTGCGCCGCTCACATACAAACAAGTGTATACAATCAGCAATCATTACAAACTCACTACCATTGGACTAATTGCACTATAAATCCCCCAAACAACATGGCCAAAGCGTCCCTTGTGATCGACATTGTATCAATTCGCTTCTGTGTTTTTGCATACCTTCTTACTCTTTGTGTTGTGTTTGCTCTGCTGTTTGGCTCATTGGCCTTTACGATGTTCTTAGATGTTCTGGAGCCACATATACGAATAAGGACTGCTGTCCCTGGCATCACCAAGATGCTAAGTTGTATACACATCCTGGCCTCCGGGAGTTTTCAATCTGGAGAGGTGTACATGCATGGCCTGGCTCAAGGTACCTTCTCGGTGGTTTTTGATATCTTTCTGGACGCCATGGTACATGTTAGTAAGCGTTACATAGGATTCCCTCAGAATGATGGTGATTGGAGGCACCTGAAGAGGGAATTCTTTGCAATAGCTCAATTGCCCAATGTCTTGGGAGCAATAGATTGCACCCACATTGCGCTGCGTGCTCCAGCACATGATTTGCCCTTCTGAAATCGCAAACATTTCTATAGCCTCAACGTGCAGTTTGTTTGTGATGCACGGATGCGGATTATGCACGTGTGGGCGAATTTCGGCAGGGCTTGTCATGATGCCCTCATCCTCAGACAGTCGTCCCTGTGACGGCAGTTTGAGGAAAGAGAGTTTCCACCTGGGTGGCTCGTTCGTGAGTATTTGTGCACAACATGGTTAATTAGTTAGACAATTGCCACTGTAGTCTTAAAAAACTGTTGTTTGTGTAATGTGCAAAATGTGCAGCTATAGGATGCGATTTAACCATTTAATTGTCTTTCCGCAAATGTCTAGTTTTAGCTCCAAACAGATATGTAGCATGTCTTAGCTTAAATGGCCAGATAGAGAATGCAATTTAACAATTTTGTTTTTATTCTACCAAATGTCTGCTTTATGCGAAATACGCATATGTAGCATGTCTTAGCTTAAATGGGCAGATAGAGAATGCAATTTAACCATTTTGTTTTTATTCTAGAAAATGTATGGTTTATGCGGAATACGCATATGTAGCATGTCTTAGCTTAAATGGGCAGATAGAGAATGCAATTTAACCATTTAATTGTCTTTCAACAAATGTTTAGTTTTAGCTCCAAACAGATATGTAGCATTTCTTAGCTTAAATGGGCAGATAGAGAATGCAATTTAACCATTTAATTGTCTTTCAACAAATGTCTAGTTTTAGCTCCAAACAGATATGTAGCATTTCTTAGCTTAAATGCCAAGATAGAGAATGCAATTTAACCATTTAATTGTCTTTCAACAGATGTCTAGTTTTAGCTCCAAACAGATATGTAGCATGTCTTAGCTTAAATGGCCAGATAGAGAATGCAATTTAACCATTTAATTGTCTTTCAACAAATGTCTAGTTTTATCTCCAAACAGATATGTAGCATTTCTTAGCTTAAATGCCAAGATAGAGAATGCAATTTAACCATTTAATTGTCTTTCAACAGATGTCTAGTTTTAGCTCCAAACAGATATGTAGCATGTCTTAGCTTAAATGGCCAGATAGAGAATGCAATTTAACCATTTAATTGTCTTTCAACAAATGTCTAGTTTTATCTCCAAACAGATATGTAGCATTTCTTAGCTTAAATGCCAAGATAGAGAATGCAATTTAACCATTTAATTGTCTTTCAACAGATGTCTAGTTTTAGCTCCAAACAGATATGTAGCATGTCTTCGCTTAAATGGGCAGATAGAGAATGTAATTTAACCATTTTGTTTTTATTCTAGCAAATGTCTGGTTTATGCGAAATACGCATAGGTAGCATGTCTTAGTTTAAATGGGCAGATAGAGAATGCAATTTAACCATGTTATTGTCTCTTTCGGCAAATGTCTAGTTTTAGTTCAAAACAGATATGTAGCATGTCTTAGCTTAAATGGCCAGATAGAGAATTCGATTTAACCATGTTATTGTCTCTTTCGGCAAATGTCTAGTTTTAGTTCAAAACAGATATGTAGCATGTCTTAGCTTAAATGGCCAGATAGAGAATTCGATTTAAACATATAATTCTTTTTTAATTATAAATAAATTATCAATATTTGTCATTTTGTTATGTTCATTATTTATAGGTGATTCTGGTTACATGAGCCGGCCTTGGCTCATTAAGCCTATACGTAACCCCACTGATGAGGCCCAGGATCGCTATAATAGGGTGCACAAGCGGACTAGGGCTGTAGTGGAGAGGATGTTTGGGCTCCTCAAAATGAGACTCAGATGTCTGGACAGGTCGGGAGGAGCCCTCCAATACAGCCCTAGTAAGGTGGCGAAGATCGTTATAGCCTGCAGCGTCCTGCATAATATTGCAGAGTGGGCTGGGATGCTGCAGGCCATCCAGGCACCCCAACGCTTCCTCAGAGATGAGGAAGACAACCCTATTCTAGAGGGGCCATTCCGGGACGAGGGGCTCAATGTCAGAGCAAACATCATCAACCGCCACTTCAGACGGTAAATAATAAGTTAGATAGGAGTATTGCCAATATATGTGAATTCTAGGGAAATTACAAGTAGAGAATTATGCAAACATGTTAGGATTGTTCATCAAATCATTCAAATGTTTACATGTATTATTATAGGTGATGCTCTTGTCATTGGGTCCTGTAATGACTTTGCCACCTGGTTTTTAAAGACTGGTAAGTATAAATAATGTATGAACTGTGGCTGTAAGGAATTTGGCACAAACAGACATCATATGGCATACATTTTACAAACTAGTATTTAGTTTACACATTACTAGAATTTTGGATACTCAGAAAGGGATCCTCTAGCAAGACTATATGCTTCAAAGTCAGATTCAAAGTCACACATTAGAGGTTAGGTCTGCCCAATATATGACTCATCTTCACACTTGATTGATAGAACATAACACAAGATGCTACACACGCTTAGTAAGCTAGTGACAGAAATTGTTTCAGAAATGGGGTGTGGGAGAGGGGTGCAGAACTAATTCACACACTTGTATTAATTGTTTTATTCTCACTTTTTCTGCCATTAGGGAGATGACTTCATCTAAAGTCTGAAAGTGAAGAATTCAAGACTGAAAGTGAAGAATTCAAGACTGAACGTGAAGTATCCCAGACTGAAAGTGAAGAATCCAAGATTGAAAGTGAAGAATTCAAGATTGAAAGTGATGAATACCAATGTGATCATGTCTGGCATTGTCTTTCAAATGTGCTGACCTTGAAAACCATACAAAGACACATTCACATGGTAAGTGGCAACAATTTGATTGACTTAGGCTGTGGATGCATCCTATTGCAGACAATTAGATGTTTTGTTTGTTTTTTAGATGGTATTTCACAGTCCTCTATTTTGAAAATGATGAATAAGACACCTAATGAAGATAAACTGTTATTTTCAAGATAATTAACTTTCAAAGACCATGCATACAGATTGGTTTGCACAATGCATGCTAGTTAAGAATCACAGGAGGAAGAATGTTAAGAATTAGGAATAGTTACATGTCCTATATTAGAATATGTTTATTTTACATACATTACCCCTACTTTGTGCTACAGAGGAATCACATTCTGACCAATCAGACAAAGGAATACATTTTATAGTTGATATAGAGGTATATTATTAGAAGGGACATGAAATATTACATTTATGTTCAGCATACAATATAAATGTTTTTTTAAAATGTGATATGCATTATTTTGTCTAATTTAAAATGCTGATATTTAATTCTATTATTGATTAGACAATATAATGGTATTTCAAATTATGGATAGGTATAGATTTAATGTATGAACCTTTTTTATATTTTAAATCTCAACACCAAAAAAAATACATGTTAGAGCAAAGACACAAAATGATTTAACAATTATTTGATTTAATTAATATTTTAAGACGTGTTCATGAAATAACTAATGTTTATAATATTTTTCTTTCTTTTTCAGAGTTTCATCTGTGATGAATTACACTTTTTTTATCTTTAATTTATTTTCTTGTCAATAAATATTTTTTCATATTATATCTTGTAATATAATTTCAAGCAATTATTCATCTTACCTCTTGGATAGATATCCCATATCTATATGTATTTTCATTACCCTTTAGTTTCTTTCTACAATGTTAACTCCACATATTCCTAATGGTTTGGTCTTTAAAGGGACATTCCAAAAATATATCATTTAGTGAATCATAGACAATACAAATTTAATTGAAACAACATTTAAATGTACTATTATTATCTAATTATAGTCAGTCTTTAAATATCCTTTGTTAAAGAAATATCAATGCACATGGCTTAGACAATGACATAAGGCATCTATGTGCAACCAACAATCAGCATCAAAGGAGCCTATCAATTTATGCTTTTCAGTCAAGAATATCAATTAAAAAAAGCTAATGAGAGAATAAAACTAAATATGTTTTAATATTGTATTATCCATCAAAATCAGTAAATAACATATAGCTTAATGTCCCTTTAAGGTAAAGATGGCTAAATACAGCCATTAGAAGATATTTAATTTACAGTGGGGCAAACAATCCAGAAGATAATACAAATATGCTTTAGTCACATGTTATACTAAGTTTGATAAAGGGAGGTGCATAGGTTTATGATCATCAAAGCATTATTGGGAAATATCTACTTAAAGGGACATGAAACCCAAATCTTTTCTTTTGTGATTTAAAAAGAGTATGCCATTTTAAACAACCTTGTAATTTACTTCTATTATCTAATTTTCTTAATTCTTTTGACATACTTTGTTGAAAAGCATATCTAGATAGGCTCAGTAGTTGCTGATTGGTTGCTGCACATAGATGCCTTGTGTGATTGGCTCCCCCATGTGCATTGCTATTTCTTCAATAAAGGATATCTAAAGAATGATGTGAATTAGATAATAGAAGTAATTTGTAATGTTGATTAAAATTGTATTCTCTACTTGAATCATGAAAGAAAAGATTTTGGTTTAGTGTCCCTTTAATTGTGGCTGGACAACAGTACATATTTACAATGTTTACACAGATTTATTTAGAGCAAGATTGCATATCAGTTCATGAAAGGGACGGAAAATTAAAAAGCGTTAACATTTAATTCCATCATTGATTTCAAATCATTATTTTGTGGTTATTTGCTTTCAAACCATATCTAGATATGCTCAGTAGATGAAGATTGGTGGATGCACAGAGATGCCTTGTGTTATTGGCTCAACCATGTGTATTGCAATTTCTTCTGTTAAGGATATCTAAATAAAAAGATAAATTGAGTTACATTTTAAAGTCTAAACATTTATTCTCTCTACGGATCATTTTTAGAAAATATTTGGTTGTAATTCCTCATTAAAAAATAAAGACGCCATTGCACAATAACATATGTGAGCAGTTCAAATACAAGCTCAAGGTTTATTTACTAATAAGAAACAAACATGTATTTTAACATTTATAAACAGATTCTCCAAGTTACATACATTAGAACCAGAAATTATGCATTTCAGAAATGTCGCGTGGGAAACGTATCTTGCAACACGAGATTTGCATCTTTAAACATTCTAGTCTAATGTCACGCAATAGCACACAATCAATGTGCATTATAAATACATTTAATAGAGCAATGTCAATACTTCACAATAAGTCACGAAATTGATTTAATGAACAATAAATACATACAATGTAAAATTTCTATTACTAAAACGTATTTGTATTAAAGAAACAGAACAATATTAAACATAGAAATGTCTACAACATTTAATAATGTGACAATATTAGATATTTGTGAAAAATGAAACATTAATATTTAATGGATCACATATATTAAATCTTTTTCACACATATCCGCATAACAGCCCCATGAGTTACAAATAAGTCTACATGAAAAATGTAGTAACAGCACCCCCAGGAGGTATGTGTATGGAAGTTACTAAGATATGAAACATTAAGGAATGGCCAATCAGAGTTCATCACACAAACACAACTTGAGTCAGGATGGTCTCACAGACATAACAATCGCCTAGATTTAGAGTTTTGTCGGTAAAAAGCTGCGTAGCTAACGCTGCTTTTTTTGCCAACGCACCCTTCCAACAACGCTGGTATTTAGAGTTGTCTGAGGGGCTGCGTTAGGCTCAAAAAAGGGTGCGTTGAGCCTAACTTAGCTCCACTTCAACCCTCAATACCAGCGTTGCTTACGGTAGTGGTAAGCTGGAAAAACGTGCTCATGCACGATATCCCCATAGGAAACAATGGGGCAGTTTTGGCTGAAAAAAAGCAGCGTTCAGCTGCTAACGCAGCCCCATTGTTTCCTATGGGGAAATACTTTCTAAGTCTACACCTAACACCCTAACATGAACCACGAGTCTAAACACCCCTAACCTTACACTTATTAACCCCTAATCTGCCGCCCCCGCTATCGCTGACACCTGCATTTTATTATTAACCCTTAATCTGCTGCTCCGTACACCGCCGCAACCTACATTATACTTATGAACCCCTAATCTGCTGCCCCTAACACCGCTGACCCCTATATTATATTTATTAACCCCTAATCTGCCCCCCAACTTCGCCGCTACCTTACCTCCACTTATTAACCCCTAATCTGCCGACCGGACCTTGCCGCCACTATAATAAATATATTAACCCCTAAACCGCCGCACTCCCGCCTTGCAAACACTAGAATAAATTGTATAAACCCCTAATCTGCCCTCCCTAACATCGCCGCCACCTATATACAATTATTAACCCCTAATCTCCCGCCCGCACCGTCGTCGCTACTATAATAAAGTTATTAACCCCTAAACATAACTCTAACCCTAACATCTATAAAATAAACCCTAATATAGCTAAAATATAATTAATATTTACATTGTAGCTATTTTAGGATTTATATTTATTTTACAGGCAATTTTAACTAGGTACATTAGCTATTAAATAGTTAATAACTATTCAATAGCTACCTAGTTAAAATAAATACAAAATGACATGTAAAATAAATCCTAACCTAAGTTACAATTAAACCTTACACTACACTATCAATAAATTAATTAAATAAATTACCTACAATTACCTAAAATAAAATACAATAAAATAAACTATTCTATAATACAAAAAACAAACAAACACTAAATTACAAAAAATAAAAAAGAATTACAAGCAGTTTAAACTAATTACACCTAATCTAAGCCCCCTAATAAATTAAAAAAGCCCCCCAAAATAAAAAATGCCCTACCCTATTCTAAAATACAAAAGTAATCAGCTCTTTTACCAGCCCTTATAAGGGCTTTTTGCAGGGCCTTGCCCCAAAGTAATCAGCTCTTTTGCCTGAAAATAAAAATACAATACCCCCCCAACATTACAACCCACCACCTACATACCCCTACTCTAACCCACCCAAACCCCCCTTAAAAAAACCTAACACTAACCCCCTGAAGATCTCCCTACCTTGAGTAGTCTTCACCTGGCCGAGCCGAATTCTTCATCCAAGCAGAGTAAGAAGATGTCCTCCATCTGGTAGAAGTCTTGATCCAAGCGGCAAAGAAGAGGTCTTCCATCCAGGCGATGTATTCTTCCAAGTGGCATCTTCTATCTTCTTTCTTCCGGATCCATCTTCATCCCGTCGACGCGGAACATGCTTCTTCCCCGACGGACTAACGACGAATGAAGGTTCCTTTAAGGGACGTCATCCAAGATGGCGTCCCTTCAATTCTGATTGGCTGATAGAATTCTATCAGCCAATCGGAATTAAGGTAGAAAAATCTGATTGGCTGATGCAATCAGCCAATCAGATTGAAGTTCAATCCGATTAGCTGATCCAATCAGCCAATCGTATTGAATTCGCATTCTATTGGCTGATTGGAACAGCCAATAGAATGCGAGCTGAATATGATTGGCTGATTGGATCAGCCAATCAGATTGAACTTCAATCTGATTGGCTGATTGAATCAGCCAATCAGATTTTTCCTACCTTAATTCCGATTGGCTGATAGAATCCTATCAGCCAATCGGAATTGAAGGGACGCCATCTTGGATGACGTACCTTAAAGGAACCTTCATTCTTCGTTCAGTCGTCGGTTGAAGAGGATGGCTCCGCGTTGGCTCCTTTGAAGATGGCTCCGCTCCACTCCGGATGGATGAAGATTGAAGATGCCGCATGGATGAAGACTCTACCGGATGAAGGACCTCCTCTGCGCACCTTGGATGAAGATTTCGGCCCGGTTGGGTGAAGACGACTCAAGGTAGGGAGATCTTCAGGGGGTTAGCGTTAGTTTTTTTTAAGGGGGGTTTGGGTGGGTTAGAGTAGGGGTATGTGGATGGTGGGTTTTAATGTTGGGGGGTTGTATTTTTTTTTTACAGGTAAAAGAGCTGATTACTTTGGGGCAATGCCCCACAAAAAAGTCCTTTTAAGGGCTGGTAAAAGAGCTGATTACTTTTGTAATTTAGAATAGGGTAGGGAATTTTTTTATTTTGGGGGGATTTTTTATTTTATTAGGGGGCTTAGATTAGGTGTAATTAGTTTAAATTTCTTGTAATTTTTTTTTTATTTTGTAATTTAGTGGGGGTTTTTTTGTATTATAGAATAGTTTATTTAATTGTATTTTAGTTTAGCTAATTGTAGTTAATTTATTTAATTAATTTAATGATAGTGTAGTGTTAGGTGCATTTGTAACTTAGGTTAGGATTTATTTTACAGGTAATTTTGTACTTATTTTAACTAGGTAGCTACTAAATAGTTATTAACTATTTAATAGCTATTGTACCTAGTTAAAATAAATACAAAGTTGCCTGTAAAATAAATATAAATCCTAAAATAGCTACAATGTAATTATTAGTTATATTGTAGCTATATTAGGGTTTATTTTATAGGTAAGTATTTAGTTTTAAATAGGAATAATTTATTTAATTATAGGAATATTATTTAGTTTAAATTAAAATATATTTAAGTTAGGGGGTGTTAGGGTTAGGGTTAGACTTCAGTTTAGGGGTTAATAACTTTATTATAGTAGCAGCTACGTTGTGGGCGGGAGATTAGGGGTTAATAATTGTAGGTAGGTGGCAGCGATGTTAGGAAGGGCAGATTAGGGTTTAATAAAATTTATTATAGTGTTTGCGAGGCGGGAGTACGGCGGTTTAGGGGTTAATACATTTATTATAGTGGCGGCAAGGTCCGGTCGGCAGATTAGGGATTAATAAGTGTAGGTAAGGTAGCGGCGATGTTGGGGGGGGGGGGCAGATTAGGGGGTAATAAATATAATATAGGTATCGGCGATGTTAGGGGCAGCAGATTAGGGGTTCATAGCTATAATGTAGGTGGCGGCGGTGTCCGGTAAGCAGATTAGGGATTAAATTTTTTTATTAGAGGGTTAGCGATGTGGGGTGGCTCGGTTTAGGGGTACATAGGTAGTTTATGGGTGTTAGTGTGCTTTGTAGCACAGTAGTTAGGAGCTTTATGCTCCGGTGTTAGCCCATAAAGCTCTTAACTACAGACTTTTTTTGGCGGTAGGAGTCTTGTCGGTAGAGGCGCTACCGCTCAGTTGTTCCAGGACTCCAAATAGCAGGGTTAGGCAAATCCCATAGAAAAAATAGGATACGCAATTGACGCAAGGGGATCTGCGGAAGCCTGGAGTCTCGGAAAGGAAGTGAGCGGTAGACCCTTTCCTGGCTGACTCTAAATACCAGCGGGCGGTAAAAAGGAGTGTTAGGACCCCTTAACGCTGCTTTTGACGGCTAATGCCAAACTCTAAATCTAGCCGTTAATTTATTGATTTAAACAATTTTTTGAAAAACGTGTACTGTGCCTTTAAGTAATAAAAAGTACACAATTTTTCCAAACTGCTCCAAAAACGTTATTAAAGCTTTAAAATTCGCAATTCTTAAGCAAACGTTCCCAAATATATTGCATGCCCAAGATAAAAGGAGAAATTAACCATTAAGAGACATTTATGCCTAAAACATGTTAATTTTAACAAGCGTAACAAAAAGAACCCCTGCACCTCGCCACAGCTCTGCTGTGGCGCCTACCTGCCCTCAGGGTACTATCAACTGACGTAACAACAATCCAGATAACTAAATAGTAGTCTGGGCTCAACCGGAGCTAATGTCTGCTTCTATTGCAGTCACAGTGAAGAGCGCGTCTGGGCACGCGGAATAGGCCCCGTCCACTGTAACGACGATGTAAAAAACACAAACAACCACATTGAGAAGCGGTCTGAGTATAAACCATGTGGAATCTTTCACCCCTTAACACACAACCTACGGCCGTATTGTCAACCAATAAAAACTGTTAAGCCTCCCAGTGTCTTTCACATTGCTTAAGTCTATAAACAATGATCTTTAGCCCAAATGTCACATAAACATAACAATATGTTTCTCAGTACCCCTCGATAACTGGTTACTGCTTTACCCCATTCCCCTGCAGGGAAAAAAATGTCAGCCAGTTTCTGAGCTATCAGGTCTCTTCAGAAAATAAAGGGTGCTCATAGCATGAACCGTTCCTCACACTGAAGATTTACCTTGGATTACCTTCAGAAGTTCTGTGGGAACCAACATGGATCTTAGTTACAGGTGCTAAGATCATTCACCTCAGGGCAGAATCTTCTTCCATGTCTCCCTGAGCAAAAAATAGTACACACCGGTACCATTTAAAATAAAAAATAGCTTGATTAAAGAAACTAAAACTAACACCTTGCTTTACCTCTTCCTATTATAACACAGGCAAAGAGAATGACTGGAGGTGGAGGGGAAGGGAGGAGCTATATATACAGCTCTGCTGTGGTGCTCTTTGCCACTTCCTATTAGCAGGAGGATAATATCCCACAAGTAAGGATGAAATCTGTGGACTTGTCTTATCTTGTAGAAGGAATAGCAATATTTTTTATGCAAAACTGGGGAATAGGAAAGAAAAGGATTAGCTATCTTTTTAAACAATAACAATTCTGAAGTAGACTGTCCATTTAAATTTCAGCAGGGTTTAATCTACACAGATGTTCTGTTTAGGAGTCTACTTTTCTGAAAATATTTCAGACAGGTGTTTTATCAGGGGCTGTAGCTTGAATAGCCTGTCATGCAAGAGGTCATTTCTAGGGTTGAACTGGCCATTATCATTAAAATGCAGCAGTTGTTCATATCTCTCCCTCTTCATAATCCCTGGAAAGAAGGAGTAGCCAGGATGGGGTGCTTGTGCCCGCAGGAACGTATGCTAGTTTTTTTTACTATACACATTACCAAGGTCAGTGCTCAAAACTTTTTCATTTCTGTTACGTCAGTGGTGCGCCAGGTGTTTTTATAATGTGGTAAGAGTTTGGATTAGCCGATATATATTGGCTGGCACGGCCAGAAACAGGTTTAAATAATTTGGGCCAGATTATAAGCAGAGTGTTATTTAACGCTCCCGCTGGCATGCTAACTTAGCTATAAGTAAGGTTTTTTGTGCATCGGGTAGTGTTTATATTACAAGTTGAAAGGAAAAGGTTTGCGCTTTAATACACTCCAGCATGTAAAGTGGGTCATTGGGAACAAATTAAAGGGGAGAACATTTTTGAGTAAACTGTCCCTTTAACTTATTCGCCCCATGGAAAGTGCGAAAAGGGAAAAAAAAAACCTTACAACCAACAATTCACGCAAACCCATCCTGTTTTCTCAAGTGCGCTAACCTGACATAAAAATGTTTATTTCGGCTTCCGGTGGGCGGGTCTACAGGACGGTCGCATGTAGAAGGAGCTCCGCTCCAACACCAGTTAAAACTCTGCTTTTTCCCTTAAAAACTGACCGTTCTAGTACCCCACGACTTCTCCTCACTCTGGGAGAGCTAATACTAGCTATCGCCAGCAAAAGGTATTCTGTGAAGGGCTTTTCCATCCGCCCTTTCCACCGGACGCAACAAGCGGCAAAGCCGTTACACGAAGTGGCAAGGCGCCACACTCCTCCACACTGCACATACCGAAAGATCGGACTCAGCTTTTTTACCCTCCAAGTAGGACACCTCAGTTCGGGGCTATTCCGGAGTGAGATACTGGACAACAGAACCACTGGCAGCAAAAAACGGAGACACGCTACACGAGGCCTAAATACGCCCGGCAAATCCGCATCTACCTGCTTGTTATGGTTAGTGTGAAACATTGAATCTGTTACAGCACTCTGCTTTATACACTGAGACACTACTACACAGTCGGGGGGTGACTTGCCACAATTTGAGGCCCTTGAAGGTCGCGGCCCGCCACGTGGCTGTGCGCAACATTTGCTTAATCTACCTAACTTACCCGGAGGCCTTATTCTATCTTATTTAGACTCCAGCCACCTATCTACCCCCCAGCACATTAACTGTCTGAAGGCCCCTCGGCCACGAACGCAGATCTGTAAAACTTGTCCTGGGAACTTTCCTTCCGTAAGCTGGGCCTACTCTTATCCACCTGGGGCCCTCATAACCACATGATTGAGCTATGCAGGTCCTCATACTCAGAACGGGTAACATACTATAAATCTGAACGTTTGTGCACTAACTCCTGACAAGTTACGCTTTGTCAGGATACATGAAAGTGGATAAATATTTCCAGAGACTAACTCCTTCCACTAACGACATCATGAGTCAAAGGGCAAGAGCAGATAAAAAACAACAAAAGCACAATGTAGAAGTGCACAGTGAATTTCACACAAACACAGTGGGCCCAACATCACCTACTCAGGACCATAAATCCCTACTGCAAGAACTTAAATCTTTCTTTCTCCCAAAAATGGATTCCCTACAATCGGGGGTAGACACACTCACAAGTGAGGTCCGCCAGTTCTCCTCCCGCATAAGTGCAGCTGAGAACCGCATTTCAGATGTCGAAGATAGGCAGGTCACCTCTGAAGCATCACTTAAGCAATTACTAAAACAAAATCAAATTCTGCGTGAGAGGGTTGACGACTTAGAGAACAGAAGTCGGCGCAATAACCTGTGCATTGTAGGGGTCCCTGAGTCAGTGAAAGGGAAAGACCTCTTGGAGTTTACTGCCCTCACATTCCCCAAATTGCTGGGTCTACCCCCTGATATCCTGCCTATCGATGTGGAGAGAGCCCATAGAGTAGGGCCTGAAAGGACTCTTGAACATGCTAACCAGAAACCCAGACAGGTCATTTTGAAATGTTTAAACTTTCAGGAAAAACTTAAACTCCTCAGGGCTTACAGATCTCATAATGAAGTTATCTTTGAACATTCCAAGCTATTGTTGTTCCAGGACTTCTCTGTTGAAGTAACAAAACAAAGGAAGGAGTTTGCTCCCTTGTGCTCGCAACTACACGAACAGGGTCGCCAAGTGGCCTTACTCTTCCCTGCCAAGCTGCGCCTTCAAACGCCCCATGGCATAAAATACTTCCACTCCCCTCTAGCTCTACGCAGTTATTTGGCTACTGAAGACCGTCAGCCGGCTGCTTGACCAGCTACAGGAGTTCTGAACGACCCTAGACTTTCACACTGAACTGTGTTAAATAATGGAGATGTTATTTACCTATTCACTGTACATAGCCTTGGTCATGATAATAGCTGAGGTCTGGCTCCTAAAGGAGCATATCTGTTTAGATAAAAAACCTGAGTTTAGAAAGTTGAAAACATGGAAATTTATAATGTGCAATGTTGGCTGGGCATTTGTCTACTTTTGTGTTGTCCTAACTTTTCTCTTTTCATTCCAGCTAGTGTCTGTGGTCTTTGTGACAATTGCTCTGTTTGACATAATGATCGCTTATAATCCTGTCAATTGGCCCGTTTGTCATGTGGGGGGGGAGGGGGGAAGGGATATGTTAATGTTTATGCTCTCTTTGACAGGTTTAGTTACCTTCATGTTTCAGACACGAACCCACCTGATGATACACGAAAAGGATTTGCAAGTATATTTAAATTGTTTTACTCTAGCGCAAGGCTTCCTGAAACAGCTCATATAAGTATTGCCCATGCACACGAATGGGGGGGGGGTGAGTGGAATCAGGGGAACCTCCCATTGCTTGTTTTCATGTATTTTAGAAAAGGGCTACTTAAACATATCGCCTTGCTTACCAACCTGTTGCTTGTTTGGTGGTCCCCTGTGACCCTGCACTACCTCTACCACACAAGCACTTTGATACTTGCACTGTTATTACTAACCTTGCTCTTTTTCAGGTGCAATAGAAAAAGGTTTTCTAATTGTAACGTTTCTCTAGCTAATTCAATATTTGTTGTACTGTTGCCTTTGCATATATGTTACAAGCCTATGAAACTGCTGGCGGTTCAGCCGTCTGTCTTTATACATTCTGCTAGGAGGGTTTACACGGGTGTTGATATTGTGGGTTTTGTTTTGTTCTGTTTTGTTTCGTTTTGTTTTGGGGTTTTTTTTTTTTTTGTTTTTTTTCTCTCTCTCTTTCTCTCCCTCCCTCTCTCTCCCTCTCTCTTCTTCTCAACCCTCCCATCCCCTCCTTGTCTCCCCGCCCCTCCCCCTCCTTGGGCTATGTCCCGGTTCAGCAACCCTCCATGCTACCCTAAGTTAGTCTCCTATGCCCCTTAAAATTCTGACCTGGAACGTGGGAGGTATCAACTCCCCCGTTAAGAGGCGGGCAATACTTACGCACCTAAGGAGATTGGGTGCGGATATAGCCCTATTACAGGAAACTCATCTGTTAGATGAGGAACATTCCAAACTACAGAGGGATTGGGTGGGCCATGTGCTCTATAATTCACACACTAGTGCCAGTAGAGGTCTAGCTATCTTACTTGGCAAACGACTTCAGGTGACTGTTAATCATACATATCTAGATAGTGATGGCAGATTTATGATCCTACAGGCAGACATCAATGATGTCAAGTATGTATTCTGCAACATTTACGCCCCTAATCACAGATCAACGTATTTTTGGAGGCACTTAACCCAAATACTTTGCCCGTATATGGATTCAAGACTGATTATAGGCGGAGACTTCAATATCTCCCCCTCACACATGCTGGATAGAGCCTGGCTGGGCACTCATCTAGTGAAAGACCCTAAGAAAAATTACAAAGCGAGATATGAATCCAAGATTTTTGATATGCTGGAGACACACCTTAACACGTGTGATGTCTGGAGATTACTCCATCCAGAGGGCAAGGAATACACTTGCCTAGCCAAGGCCAAACATACTTTATCAAGGATTGACCTGTTCTTGGTCTCTAAGCCCCTGATTTCTCAGGTTCAGACCTGCACTATACATGATATTGTCCTATCCGATCATGCACCAGTTGCATTGATCTTGGGCGCACATGGTCCAAGAGCAAACAGGAATACTCTCAGATTCCCTACATACCTAGCCTCCTCGGAGGCCTTTGTCAAATTTCTACAACAGGCCTGGACCGACTACTATACCGACAACAGGGCACATATAGATAACGCCCAGCTTTTCTGGGAGACAGCAAAATCGGTTCTATCCGGCTCCGTAATTTCATACATCTCAAAAATTAAATACAAAACGCAACTCAGATACCTGGACCTTAACAAAACGCTGTCCCGGGCCTACCATGCCCATTGCTCTCTCCGTACCTCTGATACGCATGAGAGATACGTGGCCAGTAAGGCTGAATTGGAAGCATTCATGAGACATCAGGCGGCCTCAGGCTTGCTAAAGATGGCTGGTAAATATTACAGATTTGGTAATAGGCCAGGTAAAATGTTGGCGGCACTAACTAAACCAAAGTTTTCAAGGTCTAACATTGCGGCACTTAAACATAACGGGCGCACACACACTTCCCCCGAGGAAATTGCAGATTGCTTCACTCAGTATTTCACACGACTTTACACGTGTCAGGACTCCCCTGACCCGGCCTCCAAAAATCACTTCTGGCAAGATCTTAAACTGCCTCAATTAACTCAAGACCAGATGGATGCTATGAATGCTCCCATCACATTGGAGGAGGTCTCGTTTACCTTGAAGTCTCTCCCTGTCGGGAAGGCGCCGGGACCGGATGGTCTTCCGGCCGACTTCTACAGAATCCTATTACCACAAATTGGCTCCTCACTGACCAAGCTCTTCAATGCCTTCTTTCATGAGGAGGCATTGCCTTCTCGGGATTTCACCTCTGCTCACATCACCCTGATTCCCAAGCCGGGTAAAGACCACTCTCTTCCTGAATCGTATCGCCCCATCTCCCTTCTCAACACCGACTATAAACTCTTTATGAAAATAATGGCCAACAGATTAAAAACCTCCCTCCCCCAATTGGTTCACCCAGACCAGACGGGTTTCGTGTTTAAACGATCCTCGGTAACTAATCTCCGCAAGGTGCTTCATGTCATTGACCACTACTGGTCCTTGGGCAAGAGGGGAGAGGGATCCACTGCGGCGGAGGCCTTCCTGCTATCGCTTGATGCGGAGAAGGCCTTCGACCGTGTGGAGTGGCCCCACCTGATAGATACGATGCAACGGTTCAACTTTAATGGCCCCTTTTTAGATATGATTCGTAAAGTGTACCACGCCCCAATGGCTCGAGTTCTGGTTAATGGTCTCTTCTCCTCAGATTTCCAGCTGCAGCGAGGCACTAGACAGGGGTGTCCCCTGTCGCCCCTTCTGTTTAACCTGGCTCTTGAGCCTCTGGCCATCAAACTGAGGGACTCTTTTCCGGGCATTGTACTGGGAAATAACCCGATTCAAATAGCCCTATATGCGGATGATATGCTACTCTTTGTAGACTCACCCTCCAAACACATACCGCGTATAATGCAGACTATCTCCGAGTTCGGAAATTTCTCGGGATATAAAATCAACACCTCCAAATCGGAGATCCTATGGCTTAACAAACATCCCGATTCCGGTTCCTCCTTCCCGTTTGTGGAGGTGCCGGGGGCACTCACATACCTTGGCATCAAGGTTCATAAAGACCCCCACAAGATGTATACGCTCAACATTTCTGAGAGATGTAAGAGCTTAGCCACACAACTCCATAGCTGGAACACTCTCCCACTGGGTTTATCGGGCAGGGTCAGCCTGGTCAAGATGACCCTACTACCGAAAATATTATACCCTTTGTTGATGCTGCCCTTCCTTATAACCAAGGGCGATTTGACCATATGGAACAAAGCTATGTCCGCCTTCATCTGGAAAGGTAGGAAGCCCCGCGTAGCTCTGGAGAAGCTTCAGCTCCCCTTTCTCAGTGGTGGTCTGGGAATCCCTAACTTAAAGCTTTATAATTGGGCGACCCTAGCCAGATTGGTAACTGATTGGCAACTGGGCACCTCCCACTTTTGTGTGGCTCCATTAGAAGAAGCGTATCTGGCTCCCATCGCTCTAGCATATCTCCCTTATGCCCCACTGAAGGACATTCCACAATCCATAGCTTCCAGTGTCCTATATAAGGACCCCCTGAGAGCGTGGCAATTAATCCATAAACATATGGGAATTCTTCACCCCCCCTTAAAGTTTCTGCCACTCGTAGGCAACCCGGATTTCCCGGCAGGGAATGAATATAAACCTTTCCATATTTGGAAATCTCTGGGACTCGGGACAGTGGGTGATGTGGTAGACCCATTGTTGCACACAGTTAGATCTTTCCAAGAACTCAAAACCAAATTCGCCATTCCCAACAAGCACTTTTATGCATATTTGCAGGTGCGGCACTATGTCACGAGCCTCATGCTCGCTAACACGGACTTCTGGAATAGATCTCCCTTTGCTGTCTCTCAGACCATGTTTCAACTGGGTTGTTTCTCAATTTCAGACTTCTATAAACAACTAATAAAGCGTAAAGAACCAACTATACAGACACAGATCCTTACAAACTTACAATTAGACACTGCCCCGACATTGACGATACAAAACATAACAGATAGCATAGAATCAGCTAGATCAGCTACACTAGCAATACCACTTAGAGAATCCCAGCTCAGGATGCTACACAGAGACTACATCACCCCTCACAGATTGTCGAAATGGAAACCTGAGCAGCCTGATGCATGTGTTAAATGTAGTGAAGGATCCCCTTCACTACAGCATTATTTTTTCCTTTGCCCGCAGATTAGACAGTTCTGGGGGCAATTACAACACTGGCTGAGAATCACATTTAAAATTGAGATTGAAATAGGGGTGAATAATGTGTTTGTTTTTGGATGGGAGACTGAGCATAAACGGCTTCACAAACTTCTCACCCTATGTACACTCCTGGCCCGCAGCTGCATATTAGAGAGATGGCTTTCTAGAAAACCACCCACGATAGCCCAGTTCAGGCTTCGCCTGATGAAACAGCTCTTCGTGGAACAGCATGACACTAAACTTAACACTAAGCTTAGATTACAACCCTTCCTTAAAAAATGGAAGCCCTTTGTTATGACCTTACAACCTACCCTGCAACGACAAATTCTTGGGCCCTTTGTTCAACTAGAAGCTATGCAGCTAGCAAACCTGAGAGGTGAGTGGCAGGAGCTCATGGAACCCCCTATAGATGCCCCTGGTGCGGTTTTCCGGGAGGAAATGTTGTTCTAACCTGACACGCAACAATCTAATGAATCATAATACCTCACATCCTGCAATACTCCGTCCGCTTGGTGTTCGGGTGGGGACTACACGTCCCCCATTTCCCCTCCCGTGATACCTCATTACCTATCTGTTTCCCACTCCATCTTCCCTCCACTCCTTTCTTTCTTCCCCCACCCCCTTTTTAATATAATTATTTTTTTTTTTTTTTTTTGGGGGGCGGGTTGACTGAAACTACGGTTAAACATTGTTTATTTGTTAATTTGTTAATTTAATTTAATTGTTTTGATGTCTTCAACAAAAAATGGGGAGAGATTGCTTCACATAGATAAAAAAAAAAACACAAGCCCCTATATTGCATGCATTTTGCTTATATGTTATGATAAATCCACTTCTCTAGGCAACTCATCGCAAACTTGGTCAAATATGTATAGATTGGTTAAATCTGCGGTCTGCGCACCGCTCTTGTTTGCCTCGTTATCATGTCTTGTGAATGTATTATCTTTCCCTGCTAATAAAGACGAATTTAAAAAAAAAAAAAAATGTTTATTTCACATAGAAGAATATATAGAGGATATTGGGGTAGATTTATCATGGTGCGTATTTTCCGCTGTAGCGATTCTGTCTGCCGCTTACACTCTCGGAATTTATCATTGCACAAGCAGTTCTGGTGAACTGCTTGTGCAATGCCGCCCCCTGCAGATTTGCGTCCAATCAGCCTGATCGTATGTGATTGGGCGGATTGATGTCTGCAGCCTCATATATATATATATATATATATATATATATATATATATATATATGTATATATATATATATATATATATATATATATATGTGAAAGAGTAGAGAGTGGACAAGCGCACAGAGGGGGCACTCCTAGTGAAGTATATCTAAATCAATCTCATTCACTATAATAAATGAATAAATGCACACTCACGTGATTCAACCTCATCCAGTATGAGGTATGAATAAGGCACTTGGTTATAGGTGATCTCTCTTCCTGGTCTCCTTACGTGATATCCACTATGGTCCTCTTCTCTTTTTCTGGTTGTAAACAGGAATTTTCTCCCACCATTCCTCCACAGATGGGTTATATAATTCTCATATACCAGTGATGGATTCTAGTGTTATGAGGCCATAAAGATGTAGTGTATAGAGATATTACACTTTAATGAGTAGGTTGACACATAAACATGCACACACCATATAGGTGTACAGAGGTTAAAAGCTTCTAATTTTAAAATCAGTCTGCAGAGTGGCAGTTTAAAACAGCCTCCTATGGAGGATACAGCAGTTAGCAGCGTGAGCGGTTTCTAGCCTGCATATATCAATTTATGCCAGGATCCCAAAACGTTATAATGCTGCTCCCCTTCAATTACAATAAAATAAATCTACACAAAACCGGGCTTTAGTCGTTTGACAGATCACATTAGATACCTGTCTACTCATCCAGCTCCGGTTATACAGTAGAGTGTGTGTTTCATCAGCCCCCCGCCATACGAAACACACACTCTACTGTATAACCGGAGCTGGATGAGTAGACAGGTATCACATCTGATCTGTCAAATGAATAAAGCCTGGTTTTGTGTAGATTTATTTTATTGTAATTGAAGGGGAGCAGCATTTGAAGGGGAGGCTGTAATTGAAGGGAAAGCTGGACTTGGACAATTGAAGTTGCAACAGCACATGGATACGGAATGCACTAGACAATGCAGAGACCAGTTGCAGGCCTTTCAGAGGACATTTTCTTAATCATTTATTGGCCACCATTGAGAGACTAATGAGCCACTTCAATGTCGCAATTGACTTCAGAGCTCTGGCTAACAGTTACACTCGACTAAAAAGTTAAACAGAGCAAAACAAAAATATATTTACAATTAGTTACACTAATAAAAACATTGTCTGACAAAAGTTATAAAAATAAAATCTTGGTATAAAAAGTTATAAGAGCTCAAAGATATGAGGGCTCAGATGTTAGAAAAAAAAAGGCTGCAAAGGGCTTTAACATAGATACATAAATACATACATATGTCTAAATATATATCTATGTGTATATATTTATACATACTGTATGTATTTATGTATTAATATGTGTATATATATATCTATGTGTATATATTTATACATACTGTATGTATTTATGTATTAATATGTGTATATATATATCTATGTGTATATATTTATACATACTGTATGTATTTATGTATTAATATGTGTATATATATATACATACTGTATGTATTTATGTATTAATATGTGTATATATATCTGTGTATATATTTATACACACTGTATGTATTTATGTATTAATATGTGAATATATATTTATACATACTGTATGTATTTATGTATTAATATGTGAATATATATTTATACATACTGTATGTATTTATGTATTAATATGTGAATATATATTTATACACACTTTATGTATTTATGTATTAATATGTGAATATATATTTATACACACTTTATGTATTTATGTATTAATATGTGAATATATATTTATACATACTTTATGTATTTATGTATTAATATGTGAATATATATTTATACATACTGTATGTATTTATGTATTAATATGTGAATATATATTTATACATACTGTATGTATTTATGTATTAATATGTGAATATATATTTATACACACTGTATGTATTTATGTATTAATATGTGAATATATATTTATACATACTGTATGTATTTATGTATTAATATGTGAATATATATTTATACATACTGTATGTATTTATGTATTAATATGTGAATATATATTTATACATACTGTATGTATTTATGTATTAATATGTGAATATATATTTATACACACTTTATGTATTTATGTATTAATATGTGAATATATATTTATACACACTTTATGTATTTATGTATTAATATGTGAATATATATTTATACATACTTTATGTATTTATGTATTAATATGTGAATATATATTTATACATACTGTATGTATTTATGTATTAATATGTGAATATATTTATACATACTGTATGTATTTATGTATTAATATGTGTATATATATACATACTGTATGTATTTATGTATTAATATGTGAATATATATTTATACATACTGTATGTATTTATGTATTAATATGTGAATATATATTTATACATACTGTATGTATTTATGTACTAATATGTGAATATATATTTATACATACTGTATGTATTTATGTATTAATATGTGAATATATATTTATACACACTTTTTGTATTTATGTATTAATATGTGAATATATATTTATACACACTTTATGTATTTATGTATTAATATGTGAATATATATTTATACATACTTTATGTATTTATGTATTAATATGTGAATATATATTTATACATACTGTATGTATTTATATATTAATATGTGAATATATATTTATACACACTGTATGTATTTATGTATTAATATGTGAATATATATTTATACATACTGTATGTATTTATGTATTAATATGTGAATATATATTTATACATACTGTATGTATTTATGTATTAATATGTGAATATATATTTATACATACTGTATGTATTTATGTATTAATATGTGAATATATATTTATACACACTTTATGTATTTATGTATTAATATGTGAATATATATTTATACACACTTTATGTATTTATGTATTAATATGTGAATATATATTTATACATACTTTATGTATTTATGTATTAATATGTGAATATATATTTATACATACTGTATGTATTTATGTATTAATATGTGAATATATATTTATACACACTGTATGTATTTATGTATTAATATGTGAATATATATTTATACATACTGTATGTATTTATGTATTAATATGTGAATATATATTTATACATACTGTATGTATTTATGTATTATGTGAATATATATTTATACATACTGTATGTATTTATGTATTATGTGAATATATATTTATACACACTTTATGTATTTATGTATTAATATGTGAATATATATTTATACACACTTTATGTATTTATGTATTAATATGTGAATATATATTTATACATACTTTATGTATTTATGTATTAATATGTGAATATATATTTATACATACTGTATGTATTTATGTATTAATATGTGAATATATATTTATACACACTGTATGTATTTATGTATTAATATGTGAATATATATTTATACATACTGTATGTATTTATGTATTAATATGTGAATATATATTTATACATACTGTATGTATTTATGTATTATGTGAATATATATTTATACATACTGTATGTATTTATGTATTATGTGAATATATATTTATACACACTTTATGTATTTATGTATTAATATGTGAATATATATTTATACACACTTTATGTATTTATGTATTAATATGTGAATATATATTTATACATACTTTATGTATTTATGTATTAATATGTGAATATATATTTATACATACTGTATGTATTTATGTATTAATATGTGAATATATATTTATACATACTGTATGTATTTATGTATTAATATGTGAATATATATTTATACATACTGTATGTATTTATGTATTAATATGTGAATATATATTTATACATATTGTATGTATTTATGTATTAATATGTGAATATATATTTATACATTCAAGAGGGTTTAGCACTCATGAATACACTGGTGACCGGGGTGCTCAGCAGCATCAGTAATAATCCAGCACAAAACGCAGGCACTCTCTGGGTTTTGAATCACCAAATTACTTTATTCCAATATTGTGATGTTTCAGGGTTTCTGAAGACGGGAATGAAACCCCGAAACGTCACGATATTGGAGTAAATTAATTTGGTGAGTCCGGAGAGTGTCTGCATTTTGTGCTGGATTATATATAACACATAAATACATATATAGACATATATAGAAGTGTATTCGAGCACTTTGCAGTCCCGTTGCTAAAACATCTAAAATCATGTTTATTCACTATTCATATTTAATAATGTGTTTAACCATTTATTCAATGTAAATATTTCACATTTCAATGTTCTTCACATATGGGAAAATGTTATAATATTTATAATTAGATATTCCTATATATATATATATATCTGTATATATCTATACATGTATATAAGTGCTTGTTCTTCAGGATCAGCATAATCCAAACAGTAACAATGTGTTTTGAGGGCAGAATTAAAGCAAACTCACTGTAGAAATTGCGCAGTGTAAAGTGAAATAGACTTAGGTCTAGTTTATATTGAGGTGGTAAAGTGTCGAAAATGGTAAAAAAACATTTATCTCTATTAAAGTCTTTGGCCCATAATTATCAAGCTCCGTACGGGGCTTGAAGGGCCGTGTTTCTGGCAAGTCTTCAGACTCGCCAGAAACACAAGTTATGAAGCAGCGGTCTAAAGAATACGATCGGGTTGATTGACACCTCCCTGCTGGCGGCTGATCGGCCGCAAGTCAGCAGGGGGCGGCGTTGCAATGTTAAATGCAGAGAATCGTATTGCTCTCCGCATTTAGCGCGGTCTTGCGGACCTGATCCGCACTGTTGGATCAGGTCCGCAAGGCCTTTGATAAATAGGGGCCTTTGGGTGATTTTTATGTTACCACCACACACTATCCCTTAGGGCTAGTTTCCATTGAAGTGGTAAAGGGTGTAAACTGGAGGTAAGAAATCTCCATAGCAGACAATAGAGATACATTCATTTATCACTGGTTTCCACAATTTACCACCTCAATAGAAACAAGCCTTTAGTTGGCAGTTATGATATAGCTGCTTGAGACAAAAATCTCCTTAAAATTGTACAAAACCTATAAAATATTAGTCAGTAAACCATAATGCTCCTTGTGTCAATGAATAAAATATATTTTGCAGATAAACAACAATTCTGTTTAAACAATTTTTATTTTTGCTTTAAGTAGAATGTGACAATAAGGATCCTCTGATAATCTCACAAACATTAACCTCTATATTTAATAAATAATGACAACATTCTGATTGTACAAATGTAACTTTCCTATAATACAAATGTTACAGCTGCATGAGAGACACAAATACATTAAGTACACAATAACTAGAGAAAATAAACTCGCTGGAGGTTTATTCCTGTTTGGTAATTATAGAGAAATATCCCATAAGGAAAACATCACAAACACAGATCTATACTTACTATTTTATCAGTATGATGTGTGCAACAAAACTGATTCATGAGCTGAAGAGCTGCAGTTTTCAGCTTAAAATATTTATATGAATCCTCAATGTTGCATGGATCTCTTCAATCAAACATTTAAAATAATGCAGTTTGTGTATAATGTTCATTATAATACTGAATAATAAATTCACCTGTAAAAAAAAATCACAAAAATAATAAAGCACTACAAACAATCAAATACAATTTTTAAAATATGTCAAGCATAAGTCACTGCCAGGAATTCTACAAAACTTGCAACATGGCTTGAAAAATACTTGACCCCATACTTATGCACTGTGTTCCCCAATAAATACAAGGTACCACTGCCTGGGTTATAAAGGCTGCACATTTTATCAAAATTTATCAACAAATGATAGCCAAGTAAATAAAACAAATATTTTAACAACCCCCAACACTGCTTGCCCCCTTTTAAACTTCCAAGCATGTTAACACTCCAGTAGTAAACATATTTATTAGAGCTATCCTGAATTCCATCTTTCTCAAAAGGCAAGCACTCTGCCCCCCACTGGCCTAGCACCCCCCCAAAACACCCCAGGCTTTTATAACCCCTTCTTTCAAATTAAAATAAAACAAATGGTAGTCAACATTATTAAGTTACACCCCATCCTTACCAATAAAACAATGACCAAACTCCCACTCAAACACCACTTGTCTAATATACACCACCTTTTTGTCTCACAAAACTACTCATTACCCTGTTGATCTTCTTTACAAGAGGAGTCCAATTTTTTGCTTTCCCAAGCCGCCCTCCAGACCAATCTAGGCTCAATCTCTGATCAATAGTGATGTTGCGAACCTAAAATTTTGCGTTTCACAACTTCCACAACTGTTTGCGAACGGGCGAACCGGGCGAACCGCCAAAGACTTCTATAGGCAGGCGAATTTTAAAACCCACAGGGACTCTTTCTGGCCACAATAGTGATGGAAAAGTTATTTCAAGGGGACTAACACCTGGACTGTGGCATGCCGGAGGGGGATCCATGGCAAAACTCCCATGGAAAATTACATAGTTAATGCAGAGTCTGGTTTTCAGCCATAAAGGGCATAAATCACCTAACATTGCTAAATTGTTTGGAATAACGTGCTTTAAAACATCAGGTATGATGTTGCATCGATCAGGTAGTGTAAGGGTTACGTACGCTTCACAGTGACAGACCAAATTCCCCCTTTAAAGGGACAGTCTACACCAGAATTTTTATTGTTTTAAAAGATAGATAATCCCTTTATTACCCATTTCCCAGTTTTGCATAACTAACACATTTATAATAATATACTTTTAACCTCTGTGATTATCTTGTATCTAAGCCTCTGCAAACTGCCCCCTTTTTCAGTTCTTTTGACAGACTTGCAGTCTAGCCAATCAGTGCCTGCTCCCAGATAACTTCTCGTGTACGAGCACAGTGTTATCTATATGAACTAACACCCTCTAGTGGTGAAAAACTGTTAAAATGCAATCTGAAAGAGGTGGGCGTCAAGGTCTAAGAAATTAGCATATGAACCTCCTAGGTTAAGCTTTCAACTAAGAATACCAAGAGAACAAAGCAAAATTGGTGATAAAAGAAAATTGGAAAATTGTTTAAAATTACATGCTCTATCTGAATCATGAAAGTTTATTTTGGCCTAGACTGTCCCTTTAACGCACCGGAAACAGTCCATTTGCACAACTGCAAACTGCCCATTTGCACAAGGTTGGATACCAAGCTAGCCATGTCCCGTTCCTTGTCCTCACTGATGTCATTGAAGGTCTCTTCCTCCACCCAGCCACGTACAACACCAAGGGTCCCCGAAAGTTGACAACAAGCCCCCTGGGACGCCTGCTGTGTTTGGTCTTCCACCTCCTCAAAGCCACCTTCCTCCTCTGACTCCTCTTCTTCAGACTCCTCTCTCTGTGTTGCCTCTCTCTGCGTTATTATAAGGTGTGTTAAGTAGTACTATTCCTATAAGTTTAATCCCTGTTACGTCCCCTATCAGGGGACGTGTATATGGCATTGATTTTAGGAACCGGGAGATGGAAAAAGATGCTTGGTCGGTGCTCCTACTTCAAATTTGGGGCACTGCGCGTGCAATCTAATTAGCCACCAGATATGAGTGGTGTGTTAAGTAGTTCTATTCTTATTAGTTTAATCCCTGTTACGTCCCCTATCAGGGGACGTGTATATGTCATCGATTTTAGGAACCGGGAGATGGAAAATGATGTTTGGTCGGTCCTCCTACTTCAAATTTGGGGCACTGCGCGTGCAATCTAATGTGCCAACAGATATGAGTGGTGTTTTAAGTAGTTCTATTCTTATCAGTTTAATCCCTGTTACGTCCCCTATCAGGGGACGTGTATATGGCATCGATTTTAGGAACCGGGAGATGGAAAATGATGTTTGGTCGGTCCTCCTACTTCAAATTTGGGGCACTGCGCGTGCAATCTAATGTGCCACCAGATATGAGTGGTGTGTTAAGTAGTTCTATTCTTATTAGTTTAATCCCTGTTACGTCCCCTATCAGGGGACGTGTATATGGCATCGATTTTAGGAACCGGGAGATGGAAAAAGATGCTTGGTCGGTCCTCCTACTTCAAATTTGGGGCACTGCGCGTGCAATCTAATGTGCCACCAGATATGAGTGGTGTGTTAAGTAGTTCAATTCTTATCAGTTTAATCCCTGTTACGTCCCCTATCAGGGGACGTGTATATGGCATCAATTTTAGGAAATGGGAGATGGAAAAAGATGCTTTGGTTTGCTTTCAGATGGACCCTTGCCCCAACACTGTGTGCCAGACATGCCATTACTTCCTTTTGCACAATCAAGCACAGGTTGGGGATTGCCTTTTGTGCAAAGAAATTTTGGCCGGGTACCTTCCACTGCGGTGTCCCAATAGCTACAAATTTTTTGAACGCCTCAGACTCCACCAGCTTGTATGGTAAAAGCTGGCGGGCTAAGAGTTCAGTCAAGCCAGCTGTCAGATGCCGGGCAAGGGGGTGACTTTGTGACATTGGCTTCTTACGCTCAAACATGTCCTTGACAGACACCTGACTGTGGGCAGATGAGCAGGAACTGCTCAAGACGAGAGACGGAGTGGCGGATGGTTGAGTGGGGGCAAGGAGGACAGCAGTGGTTGATGTGGCTGAAGATGCTGGACCAGGAGGAGGATGGTGGCTTTGAGTTTGTGTGCTGCTTGTACTCATGCTTTGATCCCATAGGCGTTTGTGATGTGCGATCATGTGCCTTCGCAAATCAGTTGTACCTAGGTGGGTGTTGGACTTCCCACGACTCAGTTTCTTTTGGCACAGGTTGCAAATGGCATCGCTGTTGTCAGAGGCAGACACACAAAAAAATGCCACACTGCTGAGCTATGCAATGACGGCATTCTGGTAATGGAAACAGCATGCATTGATTGGCGTGCTGTCTGGCTGACCCCGGGTGCCGATGCATGCTGTCTGACTGTGCCACTATCTCCTTGCGACGACCTCCCCCTCCTTCCAACTCGTCTCCTCCTCCTCTCTGTCTCCCCATCTGAACATTCCCCCTCTTCTTCTTCTCTTCTAGCGGGCACCCACGTGACATCCATGGACGCATCGTCATCATCAACCGCTTCACTTGTATCTGACAAGTCAACAAAGGAAGCAGCAGCGGGTACAACATCATCATCATCACACCGTACATCCATGTGTGTAATGCTGCCTGACTGAGACATATCCCTGTTATCTACATCCTCTGGCAATAATGGTTGCGCATCACTATCACTCATTTCTTCCAACTGATGTTTAAATAACTCCTCTGACAGATCAAGTGAAGTGGCTGTGGTGCTAGTGTTGGTGGTGGCAGCAGGCAGGCGAGTGATAACTTGAGAGGTGCCCGAAGCTAAGCTGGAGGAGGATGGTGCGTCAAGGTTCCGAGCGGAAGCTGTAGAAGATTGGGTGTCCTGTGTTAGCCAGTCAACTATGTCCTCAGAAATGTTCGAATTCAGGGTACGTGGCCTCTGAACACTGGGTATTATTCTAGGGCCAAAGGGAATCACAGCACCATGAACACGACGGCCCCTGCGGGGTGGCCTGCCTCTGCCTGTCATTTTTTTTTTCGATTAGTGGTACTATGCGTGCAAGCTACTGTGACAACAGATATGAGAGGCACGGTGCACTGGCAGAAGTTGGAAGTGTAGACGCTGTAGGCCTGACACACACGCTTGCAGACAACTAACTGCTATTCAATCTATTACAGTCAAAATTGTATTTTTTTTTAAATGTACACTACTGTTACACCAGATATGAGTTGCACTGGGGTGACACTGTGCCCTGGCAGGCAGGCACTGAAATGCCCACGTGTGAAGGAAACTGACTGCTATTATTTAACACAGTCAAAAAAGTGTTGTTTTTATTTTAAATCTACACTACTGTTACACCAGATATGAGTTGCACTGGGGTGACACTGTGCCCTGGCAAGCAGGCACTTAAACGCACACGTGTGAAGGAAACTGACTGCTATTATTTAACACAGTCAAAAAAGTGTTGTTTTTTTTAAATCTACACTACTTTTACACCACATATGAGTTGCACTGGGGTGACACTGTGCCCTGGCAGGCACTTAAGACCACACGTGTGAAGGAAACTGACTGCTATTATTTAACACAGTCAAAAAAAGTGTGTTTTTTTTTTTTAAATCTACACTACTGTTACACCACATGTGAGTTGCACTGGGGTGACACTGTGCCCTGGCAGGCACTTAAGACCACACGTGTGAAGGAAACTGACTGCTATTATTTAACACAGTCAAAAAAGTGTTGTTTTTTTTAAATCTACACTACTGTTACACCAGATATGAGTTGTGGCACTGGGCAAGTGGGCACAGTATAGGCTGTGAGCCTGACACACACGCTGGACCTTCTGTGCCATGAAAACAAAGACATTGCCCCCCACATGTATAACCAATGTATCTGGAGGGCGGAATAAGCTAGCAAATTCAACAACCCACATTAAGACTGATCCCACTTCATCCCTCTGATGCCAAACCATGGAGGGGCCACTTCAGTGGATGAGGAACCCAACTGAGACCTGTCTTCCTTAGCGGCTGCTGCCCATCTAGCCGAGTATATGTATGAATGCCCAATAACCCAACAATCCACAGGACCTACAAAGAAAAAAAACATCCAAGTTACTCATAATACCAATTGCTTACAAGCTTAAGGTCTATATTGCCCCAAAGACCACCTCTCTATTCCTTTAATACTTTTATCACTCATGCCCAGCATTTTGTCTCAGTAGCTGCCCCAAATAAAAAGTAATAGGAACTAAAATCAAGTGCAGGCAGACCAACACAAACCAAGCCTTACAAAATATTGCCACAAAGTAATTTTTTTAAAAATGATTCACCATTCCCATGGATCAACGGGGACCCCTCCAATCCTGCTCACAACTGTAAAAATCCCACTATCGCCCTAACTGGGCAACAAATTTTCACCCCAATGGCTTTTGAGCCAAATAAGCTGTCCCTCCCCCAGCTGATCTGTGTTAGACCTCCTCAACCATAGAAAAAAATGTCCCACCATCACTACATCTGAAAACTGTAAACACCCTGTATCATGTTGTTCATAGCCACAACTTCCGATATCTGAAAAGCAGCAAAAAATGCTATTATAAATGCTGTGTGAAATGAGGCCACATCATACTCACTTCCACAAATTTGGGGAAACACACTAACCACCCTCCTCAGGATTGCAAAGATTAAAGGGTGTCTGCCATCTTTCCTCCCTCTGCCCCTGCACAAACTTCCTCTCTGTCAAGCAAACAAAGAAGGACTTTGTAACATCCCCCAACCCTACAACTGACATAAAAAGGCTAATCTTGACAGCCTCCATCAAACCAACACCTTTGAAATCCTTGTCCTAGCCCACAGAGCCATCTTCTTTACCAAATCAACCCTCCAACCATATTCAGAACATGGGTAGCCATCCCCCTTTTTAACACTAGATGCCATTCAGACCATACCTGAATGTAAGCTTCCCATGCACTCTCAGCTAGAGCCTCCCTCACCAACTACAGTCACTCAGGAATACTTCCATCCACAGATCCCCAGAAGATGACTGCCACTCTCGGCAAAGCCACCTATAGATGAAGCTTAGCCAACTTTAGATTACCCAAAATCCTCAACCATTTTTATTCCACACATAGCTGTTCAGCATCCCCTGACTTACCCCTCAGCCTAGAGTACTGTTTTAGCCAGGGGGCCAACTTTTTTATGTTCACCCGATAAAGTCACTTCTCCTGGTTTACTCCCTGCTCTGCCCTTTTTGAAGCACTTGGTGAAGGAATGGAGGCTGCCACAACCTGAAAATTCATGTTATATTTGCAGGAGACACCAAATCAAAATAGATTCTTGTGAAATTGGAAGCATAGCCCCTTCTGGATCAAGACAGTGGTACTGGCACCTGCACCAAGATTCATGGATCTCAAGCCATATACCCATATCCTTATAGTCGAAGAGCAACTCAGCACAAATTGCAAGTCACAGCCTAAATTGTTTGTTATATAACCAACAATCTAAATCCCCAAACATACAGTAGGCAGATGAACTGTTGTCAAAATAGACTTTTGGACCTCCAACATCCGGACCCGGGTGGCGTCTGCGATTATCCGAGTGATAACCTCCTCACGTGGGGCAGTCCCATAGAGGTCCAGCTGCCACTGGATTTCTCTCTCTCACATCATGGTCTACCTGGTTGATGCCTCGCTGGGCCATTCGATGTCCTGGCTGCTTGTGGCCTCACTAGCTGGCTCGCTAGCCCTATTGCCTTCCATGAGTTCGGCTATGATTGCCGCCTTGGACTTGTTGCCGACAAATTTCCCCTGGGCTTCCAACAAGTCTTTCAGTGTACTCTTCCTCAGCCCAGCGTACTGCTGCTGCATCCGAAGAGGTCTTCGGTTGATGGTTTGCATGTTCCAGGTAGACGGAAGCATCCCACCGCTGCTAACCAATTGTGATGGATACTGGCTACCCTGACTGGGTAGCTCTTTCAAAGGGTCCTTCCTATACCTGGAACATGCCGCTTTGTAGCAGAGAAAGTGATTATAGTGGAGCCCACCCAAATGATTAGACAGACTAGTATTCTAGTGAAAGAAAATTAAGAACTTTATTGTGGAAACACACTGTTTTATACACAAACTGATCAAGATAAAGAGCTTTATCAGATCCCCAAAATTCCTGCCCTTCCCACCCCTCCTGACAGGCAGGGGCCCCCCGTAGTGGCTATTACAAAGTGAATACCGGGAGGCAGTTCCAGGATTTTGTTGGAAAGCCCTCAGTCCCCAGGTACTACAGTCCAAAAAATGACGTGATCCATGGTCGGATGCCGGAGCTATTGCTGATCAAACATACACCGGGAAGGCCAAAGGGAAATAGGAAGTACTAAGTGCCACGAATATCTCAGGATGTAGCTGCTAAGGGGTTAATTCTGTTTAGTTGTGAACTAAGAACAGTTGTTTGTTTTTTAAAAATAGCTGTGTACTTTTTTTGTTTGTGTTTTCTTTGTGCCAGGAGCCTCATAAAAGTTTCTCCAGATGTTATTGTGCATACATTGAGTCATAAAGCCACTCAAAGGGCCTCAGTCACAGAAACTGATAAGGTCACTAAAAGGACATTGGTATTATGTATATATGTGTTTAAAACTGTTATGACATTAAATGAAGGGAAATCTGTCATATCTGGTATCAAATTGATTCTCCCAATGAAACCAAGAGATTACCGGTCAGTATATCTGGCTATAGAGTGGTCTATCATAAATTATAATGGGTTCTATAATTTCAGGCAAAAAACATAGTTTATTGAAGGTCATAAAGACAGGGGGGGTTTCTTAGCCCGCCCAGGAGGGTGTGGTCAGGCAGCCTGATCTATGGAAAATAGGTATAAGAATCTTATTTTTTAACTATAAGATTGTCATTCTTACAAGGGGAGCTGCTTAACACGGTAAGGACCATTGCTTTCATGCCAGCCCCTGGCACAGATCTTGGAACTAGAAAAGTATTCAGTCTGTTTTTTCCCTTTTTATTTTAAGCTGTTTGCTAATGTGTAATTTTATTTTTAACAAACTTTTATTAATAATGCATTGTGCATAATATGTTTGGCATAATAAATAATTCCTTTATTAAGTTTGGCCTTTGTCTAATAATTGAACCACGTTACTGAAAGAGACTTGAATATTAGAAATGTATAATTTAGGTTATATTTCTGCTAAATTGTACTCAGAGAGTTAATGTGTAAGTCTGGGTTTTTGCTTAGGATTTTCCCTTTAATAAATCATAAGTGGTGGCAGCATCGTTAGTTTATTGTGGGTGGCATCTAGTACAGACTAGAGAGTGTTGTTAACCCTTGCACCCACTGAACTAAATCACAAGCTGGTCTGGTGTGGCTAGATTGTGACATATTAGTGAGAGCAGAAGGGGTCTGATAACCCTTTCTGTGCCAAATAAGTGACTGGCACAGGGTTGGATAACCTTGGTTCGTCACACTAAATATGACAATATAATTAACTGTGCCTGGATGAAAGTAATCAAGTTCACTAAAAGGGGATTTCCTAACAAAAATCCCAAATATATAAGGGATAAAAGGGACAAAATAGGAGCGCCAAAGGCTAAAGGTTTCTAATCAAGGGGATTATGCTAATGGTATTAAATAGGTAAAAGCAATACAAACTTAAAATATTGAAAAATTAATTAAAAAATATTATGACATCA